>NC_134357.1:405614603-405914603 GCF_048569485.1 Anomaloglossus baeobatrachus | reverse complement strand
GGAAAAAACATCCGTTTAAACACGGATGAGTCGTGCTAGAGAGAACAGCGTGACAGAGGTCTGTTGGGCAACCTTTGAACAATCCTATTTACTGTACAGTATGTACTATTAGCAGTCTACAGTATTTCATCAGGTATCACGTTGCACACTTATTTGCATAATAGGGTAATACCCTGTTTTACACTTTCTAATCATAGTTTTTCTGTATGCAAGGTGTCGATTTGTATTGAATTGATGATGCACTACAACTTTGTAATTTCCTTTTTTTCTGTATCTCGTTCCGTTTTCGAGATAAAAATGCTAACTCCGTTGTTTTCCACCAGGTGGCGCTATAGGTGGTTTCATTGCATGAAGCCTGGTCTCCCATGCCGATGATAGCTTTATGTGATCCCAGTCCTTGTGGTTTGAGATCTAGTTGTTACTGAACTTTTGTGTGCTGTTTGGCTTGTTGTGGAAATACTCTTGTCCGATTACTTCCTTCCTTCTTTAGTTTCCTCCTGAATACATACAGTCATATGAAAAAGTTTGGGCACCCCTATTAATGTGAACCTTTTTTCTTTATAACAATTTGGGTTTTTGCAACAGCTATTTCAGTTTCATATATCTAATAACTGATGGACTGAGTAATATTTCTGGATTGAAATGAGGTTTATTGTACTAACAGAAAATGTGCAATCTGCATTTAACCCCTTCAGCCCCGGGGCACTTTCCGTTTTTGCGTTTTTGTTTTTTGCTCCCCTTCTTCCAAGAGCCGTAACTTTTTTTATTTTTTCGTCAATCTTGCCATATGAGGGCTTGTTTTTGAGGGACAAGTTGTACTTTTAAATGAAACCATAAGTTTTACCATATGGTGTACTGGAAAACAGCAAAAAAATTACAAATGCGGAAAAATTACAAAAAAAGTGTGATGGCACCATAGTTTTTGGGATGTTTTATTCACGGTGTTCACTATATGGTAAAACTGATGTGTGGGTATGATGCCTGAGGTCGGTGCGAGTTTGTAGACACCAAACATGTATAGGTTTACTTGTATCTAAGGGGTTAAAAAAAATTCACAAGTTTGTCCAATAAAAGTGGCGCATGTTTTGCGCCATTTTCCTAAACACGTAGCGTTCTTATTTTTTGGGATTTATGGCTCAGTGAAGGCTTATTTTTTGCGTCTCGAGCTGACGTTTCTAATGGTACCATTTTTGCGCAGATGCTACGTTTTGATCGCCTGTTATTGCATTTTGCGTAAAACTTGCGGCGACCAAAAAACGTAATTTTGGCGTTTGGAATTTTTTTGCCACTACGCCGTTTACCAATCAGATTAATTGATCTTATGTTTTGATATATCGGGCATTTCTGAACGCGGTGATACCAAATGTGTATATTTATTTATTTTTTAACCCTTTAATTGTCAATGGGAGGAAAGGGGGGTGATTTGAACTTTCAGGTTTTTTTATTTTTTTTTATTGTTTAAAACTTTTTTTTTTTATTTTACTAGTCCCCCTAGGGGGCTATAGCGATCAGCAATCCGATCGCTATTATCTATCTGCTGATCACAGTTATACAGATGTAAACAACAGATGCAGTCACTTTCTTTTTCCCTCTGGTCTGTGCCGAGGGAAAACGAAAGTGAAACATCATAGCTGCAGGCGTCATCACATGACCCTGTGCTACGATGGCAACCACCGATAGTCACGTGATCACGCACGAGACTTCCGGTGGGGGCGGCGGTAAGTAAAAAACATGGCCGCACGCATTTAGATCTTGCTGCCAGACTTTGGCAGCAAGATTTAAGGTGTTAATGGCCACGGGTGGAAGCGATTCTACCCGCGGCTAGCAGGCACACATTTCAGCTGTTGAAAACAGCTGATATGTGTGCCGACCGCTGCCGCCTGCCCGTGGCAGGGGGCGGGGCTTAACGGGACATGCTCCATGACGGATATATCCGTCCATGGTCGTGAAGGGGTTAAACAAAATTTGAACTGTGCAAAAGTATGGGCACCTCAACATAACAGTGACATTAATATTTTGTAGATCCTCCTTTTGGAAAAATAACAGCCTCTAGTCGCTTCCTGTAGCTTTTAATGAGTTCCTGGATCCTGGATGAAGGTATATTTTACCATTCCTGTTTACAAAACAATTCCAGTTCAGTTAAGTTTGATGGTCGCCGAGCATGGACAGCACGCTTCAAATCATCCCACAGATGTTCAATGATATTCAGGTCTGGGGACTGGGATGGCCATTCCAGAACATTGTAATTGTTCCTCTGCATGAATGCCTGAGTAAATTTGAAGCGGTGTTTTGGATCATTGTCTTGCTGAAATATTCATCCCCTGCGTAACTTCAACTTCATCACTGATTCTTGCACATTATTGTCAAGAATCTGCTCATACTGAGTTAAATCCATGCGACCCTCAACTTTAACAAGATTCCCAGTGCTAGCATTGGCCACACAGCCCCAAAGCATGATGGAACCTCCACCAAATTTTACTGTGGGTAGCAAGTGCTTTTCTTGGAATGCCGTGTTTTTTTGCCTCCATGCATAACACCTTTTTGTATGACCAAACAGCTCAATCTTTGTTTCATCAGTCCACAGGACCTTCTTCCAAAATGTAACTGGCTTGTCCAAATGTGCTTTTGCATACCTCAGACGACTCTGTTTGTGGCGTGCTTGCAGAAACAGCTTCTTTCGCATCACTCTCCCATACAGCTTCTCCTTGTGCAACGTGCGCTGTATTGTTGACCGATGCACATTGACACCATCTGCAGCAAGATGATGCTGCAGGTCTTTGGAGGTGGTCTGTGGATTGTCCTTGACTGTTTTCACGATTCTTCTTCTCTGCCTTTTTGATATTTTTCTTGGTTTGGCACTTCTGGGCTTAACAAGAACTGTACCTGTGTTCTTCCATTTCCTTACTATGTTCCTCACAGTGGAAACTGACAGTTTAAATCTCTGAGACAACTTTTTGTATCCTTCCCCTGAACAACTATGTTGAATAATCTTTGTTATCAGATCATTTGAGAGTTGTTTTGAGGAGCCCATGATGCCACTCTTCATAGGAGATTCAAATAGGAGAACTACTTGCAAGTGGCCACCTTAAATACCTTTTCTCATGATTGGATACACCTGCCAATGAGTTCAAAGATCAATGAGGTTACAAAACCAATTTAGTCCTTTAGTAAGTCAGTAAAAAGTAGTTAGGAGTGTTCAAATCAAGAAATTGATAAGGGTGCCCATACTTTTGCACCGGTCAAATTTTGTTTAAATGCGGATTGAACATTTTCTGTTAGTACAATAAACCTCATTTCAATCCAGAAATATTACTCAGTCCATCAGTTATTAGATATATGAAACTGAAATAGCTGTTGCAAAAACCCAAATTGTTATAAAGAAAAAAGGTTAACATTAATAGCAGTGCCCAAACTTTTTCATATGACTGTATTGTTTATATCTCTATGAGTGATTGCTGTGCATTTGAGTTTTATTTTTTCCCCCCATCTGTTTATTTTTTGGGATTAATCACTCCTGTCCTGTGCTTCTCCAGGGTAGAAGGAGGGGGGGGCCACTAGACCAGGGTTGTACAGGATCTAAGGAAAGTAAGGCGGCCCAAACATTGTCAATTTCAGATTTATCTTTTGGACCAGGGTCAGTTAGGGTACCCCTAGCCTGAGGACCAGTTTAGGCTCCTCAGTTTCTCGTGATCCCGTCATACCCTGTGACATGTACATGAGAGAATTAAGTAGAAGAAATCCCAAGGGCGGGACCACCGCTGAAAGAACTTTCCTTCCCAGGAGGTAGCTATAACCTTAGCAGATTGAGCCTTAATAACTTGAAGTTGGTCCTGACCTGAGATGCAGTAAGCTAAGGTTATGGACATTCTAACACATCTAGCAATAGTGGATTTAGTAGCTCCTCTTCCTTTATTTGGCCTATGAAACAAAATAAATATGGCAGAGAACTTCTGCGAAGACCACCTCAAGGTGTCTAAGTAAGCATCTCCTGACATCAAGAGAATTAAAAGTCAACTCACTCATGGATTTTGGATTGTTACTAGTGCTGGGCAGACCTGGATTGTAAAAGTCCAGATCTGCGTGGTTTCAAAGGTTCCCGGGTGCCAGGCCCGGGATTCCGGGTGTTCGATCCAGATCCAACACTTAAGAAAATAAAAAAAACAAACAAACAAAAAATAAAAAAAATAAGACTGAAGCAAGCACTCCATACTTACCTAGGCGCTGTCACAGCTGTACACTGCTCCTGCGGCCTCTCCTTCACTTCCTGGGCTGCTCATGTATATGCATTATTTTCCCCACCCACCTGCCGGTCTGGAGTCTGTGATTGGTTGCAGTCAGATGCGCTCCCAGCCTGTCTCCCTGCAAACAATCTCGGGGGTCTGTACCTCCCTGAAATATTCTATAGGGTGCATTCCCATGAGCTGTATGACTCGCATGAGTATTGCATCGCATCACCCGACACAGGCGCACACTCTCTGGATAGCAGCATCTCAGCTGCAGAGAAATACATGCAGCCGACCCGCTCCTGTCAGGAGAGTGTACGGCTGTGTCGGGTGATGCCGATGTGAAACTCGTGCGAATCATATGGCTCGTGCGAGCGCACCCATATACTGAGTGCATAACTAAAGGAACTCTCACTGCTGATCTTAGATATCTGTACCTCACTGCTATATTCTATAAACTGAAGCCTGCTTTACACATTGCAATTTCGCATACGATATTGTATGCGATTTGCAATGCCCCCATCGTATGTGTGGCACGTTCAGTTTGTTGAATGTGCCGCACAAACGATTAAACCCCGTCACACATACTTACGCGTCCATACGACCTCGCTATGGGCGGCAAACGTCCACTTCCTGGAATGGGAGGGACGTTCGGCGTCACAGCGACGTCACGCGGCAGCCGGCCAATAGAAGCGGAGGGGCGGAGATGAGTGGGACATAAACATCCCGCCCACCTCCTTCATTCCGCATTGCTGGCTGGGAGCCGTAAGGACGCAGGTAAGATCTGTTCAATGTTCCCGGGGTGTCACACACTGCGATGTGTGCTGCCTCGGGAACATTGAACAATCACACGTTCAATTCTAGAGAAAGATACGATGTGTATGCGATGAACATTTTAACGTTCAATCGCAATCGCACGTACCTGTCACACACAGCAATGTAACTTACAATGCCGGATGTGTGTCACTTACGACGTGACCCCGCTGACACATTGTAAAATATATTGCAGTGTGTAAAGCGGGCTTTAGTGTATAACTGAAGGAGCTGGCGCTGCTGATCTCGAGTGTCTGTACATCCCTGATATATTTTATATGCTGAGTGTATAACTACAGAAACTGTCGCCGCTGATCTCTGGTACCTCCCTGATATGTTCTATATACTGGGTGTATAACTGCAGGAACTGGCGACGCTGATCTTGGGTGTCTGTACCTCCCTGATATATTCTATATACTGAGTGTATAACTGCAGGAACTGGCATCGCTGATCTCGGGGGTTTGTACCTCCCTGATATCTTCTATATATGTTATATGTTTTTGCTGCTGTTTTGTGCCAGGAGGTGCACATTTGGTGCTGAAATGGTCTGCACCAGTGTTATGAACTGGTAACCGTGGACGATCACAGAAAGTCCCATTAATCAGGAAAAAACAAAACCACAAGAGTAGTTGGAAACTAAGCTGACTGCAATCCCCTATCTATCGGACAACACTAGAAGTACCAGTAGGATGTTCCTAACACACCTACACCTTGTCACTGCCGGAGAAACTTGCTACACCTCAAAGATAGAAATGAGGATTCCTAACTGCCTCGGAGCAGTCCCCAAAGGAATAGCAATCCCCCAACATGTAACGACGGTGATGTAAGAAAACACAATACACAGATAGAAAATATAGATTAGCAAACGTGAGGCTCGACTTACTAGATACAACAGGACAGGAAAGATAACTGATTGCAGCCAGCAAAAAAACCTGCAAAAAGTACCAAACTCCTGACAGTAAAAAGGCCCTAAGACCACATGGTCTTCACCCAGTATATCAGCTACTTTTCAGTTATTTATTTTTTAAAAAAAGTTTAAAATAAGCAATAAATTTCGTTCAACTTCACAATTGTGTCCCACTTGTTGTTGATTCTTCACCATAACATTAAAATTTTTATCTTTATTTTTGAAGCCTGAAATGTGGGAAAAGGTTGAAAAATTCAAGGGAGCCGAATACTTTCGCAAGGCACAAGAAGACAAGAACAAGAAGACTTATAGTGCACAGACCCGATGAATAGACATGATGGTGAGAATGAGAAAAAAAATCCGGAGTAAATAAAGTTATACAGGAGTGAATATTGCACAAATGGTAAATTACCTCAAAGTGATCAAAAAAAATTTTAAAAAAAATTTCTGCAGCAACACCTACCAAAAGAGGTTGTTTTTGGTCATATAGCTGGTCACATATAATACAGTAAATAGGCAAAGAGTCTTTAAAAGGAAAGAAACCCCAGAATATTATCAGAAGGGGGAAACTTAGGCCTATTAAAAAATGGAAGTGCACCAAGCTCATATGATGAATGAAATACCACGGTAGGAATATAAGATTTACCATACGGAAGGTATGTGTAAAAATGCAGCAAATAGTGAGGATAATCCGGAAGCAACAGCACAGCCATATGCACACAAATGTCAGGCTGGGAAAGATATACGTGCCAGGACTGGTGATGTGGGGGAAAGGAAACCCTGACACGCGTTTCACCAGATTAATGTTTGCAAATGCACAAAGGAACAAAGACCTTAATTTTTGGAGCCATGTCCTGTGGCCTGACAAAACTAAAATTGAACTATTTGGCCATAATGACCATCGTTACGTTTGGAGGAAAAAGGGAGAAGCTTTGAGGTCTAAGAACATCATCCCAACTGTGAAACACGGGGGAGGCAGCATCATGATGGGGGGTTGTTTTGCTGCAGGAGAGACTGGGGCACTTCCCAAAATAGATGGTCATGAGGAAAGAAGATTATGTGATAATACTGAAGCAACATTTCAAGACATCAGCCAGGAACTTAAAGCATGGGCGCAAATGCATACCATATTTTTCGGACTATAAGACGCACCGGACTATAAGACGCACCCTGGTTTTAGAGGAGGAAAATAGGAAAATAAAACTTTAAGCAAAAAAATGTGGTCATGACACACTGTTATGGGGCGAGGATCTGCTGCTGACACTGTTATGGGGGGTAATGTCCCCAAATTCTCTACTAAGGTACCCCATCCTGGTAATAATCCTCCTGCCTTGTATATGATCCTGCTCATATACCCCCATCCTGCTCATATACCCCCATCCTGCTCATATACCCCCATCCTATTGATATACCCTCCATCCATCCTGCTCATATACCCTCCATCCATCCTGTTCATATACCCCCATCCTGTTCATATACCCCCATCCTGTTCATATACCCCCATCCTGTTCATATACTCCCATCCTGTTCATATACCCCCATCCTGTTCATATACCCCCCATCCTGTTCATATACCCCCCATCCTGTTCATATACCCCCCATCCTGTTCATATACCCCCATCCTGTTCATATACCCCCCCATCCATCCTGCTCATATACCCCCCATCCTGCTCATATACCCCCCATCCTGTTCATATACCCCCCATCCTGTTCATATACCCCCCATTCATCCTGCTCATATACTCCCCATTCATCCTGCTCATATACTCCCATCCTGCTATATGCCCCCATCGTGCTCATATACCATCCTGGTATATGGCCTGTATCCTATAGCACAGAGAAAAAAAAACCAAACGTTTATACTCACCTTTTCCTCACTCCCTCCAGCACTGATCATCTTCCTCTCAGCGGCAATGACCTGTGTGTGTGGAGCCGTTCCCCTGCTGCACGCGATGTCTTCCTGTCTGTGCCGATCAGCTGACCGGCACAGACAAGAAGACATCGCGTGCTGCAGGGGACCAGCTCCACACACAGGGACGGGTGAGTGCACTGATTCACTGCACCCCGCGCTGATGATGATGCGCGGGGGGCAGTGAATACAGCCGCACATGATCACTCCAGGCTGTAATTGCCAGGGGTGATCATGTGGACCGGCTCTTTACTATGCGCGCGTCCCCGCTCGTCCTCCCGCCCACCTGTCAGCGCCGGCTTCTGCGCTGAGAGATGGGCGGGAGGATGGGCGTGCATATGTAATGAGCGGGCCCACGTGGTCACAGCAGGCTGCTACAGCCTGCTCGTGCCCCTGATGACCCGCTCCACCGCAGCACCTCATTCCCCGCAGCCACAGTCAGACCATAAGATGCACCCCCAACTTTCCCCCAACATTTGGGGGAAAAAAAGTGCGTCTTATGGTCCGAAAAATACGGTAATGATCCGAAGAATACTGCCAAACTGGTTACAAAGTGGCTTATGGATAACAAATTCAATGTTTTGGAGTGGCCATCACAAAACCTTGATCTCAATCCTATTGAAAATTTATGGGCAAAGCTGAAAAGGCAGGTGCGAGTAAGGTGACCAACAAACATGGCTTAGTTGCACAAGTTCTGTCAGAAGGAATAAATTCCTACCAACCATTGTGAGAAGCTTGTAGAAGGATATACAAAATGTTTGACCCAAGTCATATAGTTTAAGGGCAATGGCACGAAATACTGATGAAATGTATGGAAAATTTTGACTTTGCAGAAAGTAATAAAAATGCCTTATAACACTCTGTCTCGTGCTCTCTGTCTCTCTCTCTCTCCATCTCTCATTATTCTGGCATTTGGCAAATATAAATAATTTTGGTTCCTAATTGACCTAAAATGGGAAAGGTTTATTCTGATTTCATGTCAGATAGTGAGATACACATGCAGATGTGTCTTTTTAGAAAGGATATAGTACTATCATTACAGTCTGGTTTCACAGCTCATCCTTTATGTGAGGTAAAGCTTTCCATGCCTATTTTTAAAAATATTTTATTTCAAAGAAAGAATAATTTGCTATCACATTCTGTAATATCTATATATTCTTTTGCTTCCTACCCAGCCCAGGAGATGTGGTATGATCAGACTATGTCCCTGTACGGTCAGACACAGGCTATTATGTGGCACCCCAGGGTTGCCACAGTAACAACACAAAGGGTTAACTCCCCACACACAACACCAAGACCTCCTGGCCAGAAGGGGGAGACCAAGCTGCTTCCCTGTATATTCTGGTGGGGGGGGAGGAAATGGTCAGAAGTAGTTTCAGTTTGGAAGTTCAGTGCAGAGCACTGAGGAGACAGGATCTGTAGGTTGGAAGCTGGCTTTAGCTCACCTCAGGATCCGCTGACCAATTCCAGGCCTAGCTGAGGGTCTGAGGAAAGGAGACAGAGTACACAGAGGAACATTCCTGGGAGACAGAGCATTGCAGAGCTCATCCCCAGTGGAGCACACAGAACGGATGCTGGATCCGAGACTGCAGGTTACATACTGCACAGTTACCACCAGAGAAGTGAAGATTCCAGATCTTTCACCTGTACCACAGACACAAGCAACAAGCGCAGAGTTCAGGAACATACTAGTAAGGACTCGAGTTGCCTGTCAGGTCGGTACCGAGGAGCACAGGGCCGGCTGCATAGTTCACGCAGCAGCAGGGCCACAGACACACAGTGCAGGCAAGGAAGCCAAAACGGCCTGGCTGGGTGGGAGAAACCCTGAACCCCTCACAGACTCCGTGGACAGTACTCTGCTGAATACCATCATCAGTAAAGGACAAAGAAACTGCAAAACCGTGAGTCTGCCTGTTTATTGTGCTCGTGTCCTGCACTCACCCCTTAGACTACTATCACACTGCCCCGGGGAAAAGGCTCTACCCGTGGGGAGCCATCCCATCTCAAGCTGCTTTCCATCACCCCCGGAGGTTCTGCAGCAGCGGTGGTCATCTCTGATCACATTCCACGGTTGGCGTCACGAACAGGATGCGGACTGGACCCGGCTGCAACCCGGGTGACGTGCGCCTGTAAAGACTTATTGCATCGCATAAAAGACTTGCACTGTGAATTGTTGCAACAAAGAACGGACTTTAAACTTTGCAAAGATACCTGGAAAAATCCAAAAACATCATTGGTAAAATTTTCCAGGCGCCATCTTTAATCACGCCATTACCTGCTACGCGCGGGAAAACATCGCGCCTAAACTAAGACTCTGCCCACCGCTTGCAGAGGAGGTGCGCTCGGTGCTGCGACCCGAACGAAAACGCAGAAAAGTGTCCCAGGCTTGCTGTCAAGAAGACTGGTGAAATTAACTAAGGGGGCGCAAAGATGTCGCAGCAGGGAGACGCTGTTGTACTCGGCGGTGCAGCGGCACCTATCATGCCGTTCCTGATGCCGTACACCCCGGGTGCAGTGTGGCTGCCGCAGTACTCAGGTGAGCCCAACACACTTAATGACTTTATCGGAAAGCTAAAAATCTACTACAGCATGTACCCCCTGACAGAAGCTCAGCGTGTTGGTATGCTTATGGGACAGTTAACTGGCAATGCCCAGCGGGAGGCTACATCCTGGCCGGACGATGCAAAGGACACTGTAGAGCATATAATAGTTGGACTAAAAGCAGCTTTTGAATCCACTGCTGGCAGCCGGGCTAAAATGAGGTTCTTTGGATGCAAGCAAAAACCTAGAGAGAGCGCAAGAGACTTTGCCTTAAACTTGCAGGAGGCGCTCAGAGCACTTAAATTAGCAGAACCTGCCTTAGCCCCTGGAGCAGATAAGCTGCTGATAGACCAATTCCTGGATGGACTCTCATCCCCTTCCCACCGGGGACAACTGAGCATGATGGTGATCCAGGATCCAGGACTAACATTTGCCCAGCTAAAGGATAGAGCCATCCGCCTCCAGCAGGTGGAGGAGCCGCAGGATATAGACTCTGTTCAACACCTTACAGTGGCACCCCAGCAGCCAGTAGTGCCGGTGACATCGGCCATGTCAGCGGCTGCTGCTAACCACCTGGAGCCGATCACTAATGAGGCTCTCCATCAAAAGCTTGAAGCCCTTACAGACACTGTTGCTTCCATGGCTAGAATCGTCCAGGAGCTGCGTGGATCCAAGTCTGCACCCAAGATTGAGCTGGCGACCAGCAAGGAGGATGTCCCATGGATGAGGCCTAGGAGATACCAAGCGACGAGAGGACGACCCAGCGACCGCTACCAGCCGGATGGACAGCCCATTTGCCGCCGTTGCAATGAGCCAGGTCACTTTGCCCGTGAATGTGCTTTAAATGGGGATCCCCTGGGGAGGCGGGCCGCTCCTCAGGAATGAACTCTCAAGGTCCTTCACCCTGGCACGACAAGTATGTGGGGGGACGTCCAGTCATCCCCATCGTGCTGGATGGCATTCCGCTCAATGCCTTGCTGGACACTGGTTCCCAAATATCATCAATTCCGCATGTCCTTTATAAGAGGTACTGGGCTGATTCAGACGTTAGCAGTGGTCCATCTAATGTTGCATTGAATATATGGGCTAGCAATGGTGAATTAGTACCACAGGTTGGTTTCAGAGAAATGACCATTAAGATTGGGAGAGTAGAATTGCAGAATCAGGGTATTATCATTGTTGATGTTGACCGACGAGAACGTGAACCAACTATGCTGCTAGGAATGAATGTAATTGAAAATTGTTTTGCAGAGGTAATTACTGTCTTGCAGCAGATCGTCGAGACTGCCAAACCTGGGCAACAGAGACTCCTGCAGAAGGAAATTAAAGCCTTGATGCTGAAGCAGCAGGTAGAAGTGTCAGGAGGTGAAATTGGCAGTGCAAGGGTAAGTGACCCAATACCTATTGTAATTCCTCCCAAAACAGAAATGCTGGTCTGGTGTAGAGCTGCAATAGGCATCAGAGGGCGAGACTATCAGGCCCTGGTAGAACCCGTGTACTCAGACAGTAGGCCAACTGTACTGACGGCCAGAGGAATAGTTGAGGTACATCGGGGAAGAGTGCCAATACGCCTTCTAAATTGTGGGGAAGATGAGGTCACCCTACCAAAGTATGCTACCATGGCTAAGCTATATACGGTTGATAACAACGCCATCACCACCGTTGAGCCCTTGAAGCCGTCAAGTCAGGCGGAAGACAATGGCTCAGAGGGAAAGCTGGAGGATTGGTGCCAAAAGCTACATGTAGGTACCGATTCTACACCCTCCCATCAAAAGCATGGAGTATACAGGGTAGTGAATGAATATGAACAAATATTCAGCAAACACCCATTAGACTTTGGGCAGATCAAAGGGGTAGAGCACACTATACCCACAGGTAACCATCCACCCATAAAGGAGAGGTATAGACCAGTACCACCGGCTCACTACCAATGCGCCAAAGACATGCTCAAAGAAATGAAAGAAGCAGGGGTAATAAGAGACAGTTGTAGCCCCTGGGCAGCCCCACTAGTGCTAGTTAAGAAAAAAGATGGGACCATGAGGATGTGTGTAGACTACAGAGGGATCAACCGCATTACACACAAGGATGCATACCCATTACCTAGGATAGAAGAGTCATTGGCTGCATTAAAATCCGCTACTTACTTTTCCACCCTAGATTTGACTAGTGGGTATTGGCAAGTTCCTGTGGCAGAGGCTGATAAGGAGAAGACAGCGTTCACCACGCCGATGGGCCTTTGTGAATTCAATTGTATGCCGTTTGGACTCTGCAACGCGCCTGGTACCTTCCAGCGAATGATGGAGTGCTGCCTAGGACATAAGAACTTTGAAACTGTCCTCCTGTACCTGGATGACGTCATAGTCTACTCCAAGACCTATGAACAGCATCTACAAGACCTGGCAGAAGTGTTTGAAGCCTTATCCGGATACGGCATGAAAATCAAGCCATCCAAGTGTCACCTTCTAAAGCCAAGGGTACAGTACCTGGGACATGTCGTGAGCTCAGAAGGGGTAGCACCAGATCCTGAAAAAGTTACCGTGATCAGAGATTGGCCGAGACCCACCAGCGTGAAAGAGGTGAGGCAATTCCTGGGACTGGTAGGCTACTATAGAAGATTTATAAAAGGGTTCACGAAGCTAGCAGCTCCCCTACAAGACATCCTGGTAGGACAGTCAAAGAAGTCTGCAGCCCGAAATCCTCCTTTCCAGTGGAGTGATGAGAGAGAAGAGTCCTTTAAGAAGTTGAAGTGGGCACTGACAGGAGAAGAGATCCTGGCATATCCAGATTACCATCAACCCTTCATTTTGTACACGGATGCCAGCAACGTAGGACTGGGAGCAGTATTGTCTCAAAAGCAGGAAGGCAAGGAGAAAGTTATTGCTTTTGCAAGCAGGAAGCTCCGGCCTACAGAAAGAAACCCAGAGAATTACAGCTCCTTCAAGTTAGAACTACTGGCAGTAGTTTGGGCTGTAACAGAGCGTTTCAAACACTACCTGGCAGCTGCAGAATTTACCATCTTTACTGACAACAATCCGTTGACCCACCTGGACTCTGCAAAACTAGGTGCGCTGGAACAGCGATGGATAGCCCGACTGTCAAACTACAACTTTGTCATCAAGTACAGGGCAGGCCACAAGAATGGGAACGCAGATGCCTTATCCCGGATGCCACACTCGGGGGACGTGGAAGAGGAACCGGAGGGACTGGAAGAAATTGAGCTGCCGGCCTTTCACCGTCCTAAGGTGGGACAGTATCAACCAAGTGTCTACCAAAAACAACAGCAGGCAACTCTCAACCCATTAGCACACCACGGATGGGCTGAAACACAAGACAGTGATCCAGCTGTGAAGCTAGTGAAAGAACTGCTTACACAACAAGGTGCATACCCTAATCAGAATGCCCCAGCTGAGACACAACATCTCTGGAAAGAGAGAGGTAAATTGTTCCTGTACCAAGGGAAGCTCTGTAGAAGGCACACCAATCCAAAAACACATGAGTTGGTCTGGCAGATCATCGTGCCCAAGAGAGACGTCAAGATGGTTCTGGAAGCTTACCACGACGGTGCTGGTCATTTTGGTTGGAAAAAGTTGGAAGTGCTCTTAAGAGAAAGATTCTACTGGGTTGGCATGAGAAAATCAATTGAAGATTGGTGTAGAAAATGCGGACCGTGCAACCTCAGAAGAAAGGATCAACAGAACCAGAGAGCTCCACTCCAGTCCATAGTAACCAAGCAACCACTCGAGCTAGTCGCATTAGACCACGTCAAGTTGTCACCAAGCCGGTCTGGCTATGTCTATGCCTTAACCATCGTGGACCATTACTCACGCTTCTTGGTGGTGGTACCCGTGAAAGACCTTACAGCTAGAACAGCAGCTAAAGCATTCCAGACGTACTTTTGCAGACCCCATGGTTACCCAGAACAAGTCCTTGCAGATCAAGGTCCAGCTTTCGAATCACAGATCTTTCAAGAATTCTGCAACATGTATGGCTGTAAAAAGATCCGCACAACAGCATACCATCCCCAAACAAATGGCTTATGTGAGAAGATGAACCATATTGTGATTGACCTGTTGAAGACCTTACCAGAGTCAGAAAGAAATCAATGGCCAGAGAAATTGCCAGACTTGGTGGACTTGTACAATCATGTCCCGGTGAGTTCTACAAACTGCACCCCCGCTTACCTAATGCGTGCAAGGCCCGGTAAACTGCCAATTGATCTAGATATGGGAATTCTGAAGCCAGATGCAGAAGTTCAAGAATCCAATTGGGATACCCTACGTCAGCAGCAGTATCGCCAAGTACAAGAGTGCGTAGAGAAAAGTCTCCAACAAGCTAGGGGAAGACAGGAGAGAACCTTCAACCAGCATGCTCTAGCAACCCCATTGCAACCTGGTGACCAAGTTCTCAAGAGGAAACGGCGCACAAACAAATTGGATAATCAGTGGGAAACCACCCCATATACAGTCTTACCATCCAGTATGGATAATCCCAAAGTGTGTCTAATCAGTAAGGATGAAGGAAGGACATCAGCTGTCGTGTCAAGAGATCAACTCAAACCGTGTCCTGAAACCCTGAAGACACCAGAAGTCACCTTACCCATACAGGTACAACCTGTCAAGAAGGAAGAAGATGTATTCCATACAGTCTTAGGAGATTTCCCAAAAACATGGCCAAATTACCATGGAGCAGTAGTAGTCCCAATGATCGCCTTCCCTCAAGTGGCGGAACCACAATCAGAATCCATACCACAAGAAGTCCCAAGACATGAAGAACTGGAAGTTGAAACCGTAGAGGAAGAACAGATTCCTGGTCCCAGTGAGCTTGCCAGTCCTACAGTCAGCCCCCCATCCTCACAAGTATTAGAAACACCAAATAGGTACACTTCCACTCACACCATTATGCTAAGTACACCCAGTACACCAGCAGTACGCAGGTCACAGCGTAGTACTCAGGGTCAGATACCAGCAAGATATAAAGACTAATGTGGAATTGCATATAAAATGTACATATGTTATAATGTTTATGGGAAAAACCGTAACAGTTTAGTGTACAGAAAAGGTGAGAGAAGAGTGGTGTAAGGTGGCAGCACGGAGAGTTACAACTTGATCACATTGTTGGTGGCCCGAGGGCCGTGAGGCCTACTGCACTTACGACCAGAGTAGAGACACCTTTAAGAAGTGTTTGTTGATTGAAATGTTTATTTAATTGCAACGTTAAGACCAAAAGCCCAGTACCTACAGAGACTATACTGTATGAACACTTATATATTTTTGAACATTTTGGACTCTTTTTGAACTTTAAGGTTTTTGTATTTTTTCCTTTTGAGACTCTGTATATATATATAATTGTTGTGATAACTTGTTTGTTTCTTTCACAGTCCCGGAGTACTGTTCTTCACTAAGGGGGAATGTGGCACCCCAGGGTTGCCACAGTAACAACACAAAGGGTTAACTCCCCACACACAACACCAAGACCTCCTGGCCAGAAGGGGGAGACCAAGCTGCTTCCCTGTATATTCTGGTGGGGGGGGAGGAAATGGTCAGAAGTAGTTTCAGTTTGGAAGTTCAGTGCAGAGCACTGAGGAGACAGGATCTGTAGGTTGGAAGCTGGCTTTAGCTCACCTCAGGATCCGCTGACCAATTCCAGGCCTAGCTGAGGGTCTGAGGAAAGGAGACAGAGTACACAGAGGAACATTCCTGGGAGACAGAGCATTGCAGAGCTCATCCCCAGTGGAGCACACAGAACGGATGCTGGATCCGAGACTGCAGGTTACATACTGCACAGTTACCACCAGAGAAGTGAAGATTCCAGATCTTTCACCTGTACCACAGACACAAGCAACAAGCGCAGAGTTCAGGAACATACTAGTAAGGACTCGAGTTGCCTGTCAGGTCGGTACCGAGGAGCACAGGGCCGGCTGCATAGTTCACGCAGCAGCAGGGCCACAGACACACAGTGCAGGCAAGGAAGCCAAAACGGCCTGGCTGGGTGGGAGAAACCCTGAACCCCTCACAGACTCCGTGGACAGTACTCTGCTGAATACCATCATCAGTAAAGGACAAAGAAACTGCAAAACCGTGAGTCTGCCTGTTTATTGTGCTCGTGTCCTGCACTCACCCCTTAGACTACTATCACACTGCCCCGGGGAAAAGGCTCTACCCGTGGGGAGCCATCCCATCTCAAGCTGCTTTCCATCACCCCCGGAGGTTCTGCAGCAGCGGTGGTCATCTCTGATCACATTCCACGGGTGGCGTCACGAACATAACCCCCCTTTTTATTGTGGAACCAGGGAGCACGGACCGGGTCACGACACCGTGATCCCCTTTCCAGAAGCAACCCCTTGGCCCGGTTCTGGGTATCTCCTTAACCCCTGGCGACACAATTACAATATACATAGCAGAGACACATTTATAAGATTATCTATGCACAGGGACCTTTTTTTAACCACTTGTCAATTGTGAAAATGATTATTATTCCAAGATCTATTGATTAAAAAAAAATTTAAAACTTTGTTCGTGGGTAAACCACTTTAAGGGAACTTGCTACTACTTCCCATGCTCCTTTAAGGAATGGGTCTGCTTTCTCAGAAAGAGAGAGAGGGAGAAGTGCCATGAGCAGCAGTGCCAGATCTAGTGTGATTTGTAAGTGATAAGGTGTAGTTATAGTCTGGCCTCCTTTGGCTCTGGCAAAAACTTGTGGGGAGAAAGTAGAGGGCATTATGGAATATTTGGGATATCACTCATCTATAACACAGAAGGATGATGCTACCACTAACAGTGACACTGTAAGCTTGACTCATCTTTCTGCTCAGAATGCTGTGCCTGCTCACAAATAACTTACAGGCATAATTTTTGGACCATTTTTTATATTTAAAACATAACTCCAGTTCTAATTCATCTAGAGTGCTATATCATCAAGCCCCCGACATACACAGAGGGCCATTATAGTTATTAACTTTGGTGGTCTTGTCTTTCTGTAAGGGGATGCAGGAGTGAAGAGACACATACAGCAGTGCTAAACCAAGTGTCTGCAAGGAAATGTTGCCATCTGCTGACCAAAAATGATAATAAAAAGAAAAGAATGGAAATAGTAGGAGGAACAAAAGCACAAAATAAAGGTCCCATAGTGAGCAGATAAGAGGAGCAACCAGGTGACAGTTGTGGCGCAGTTACTAAATATAAAAGAATCGACTGGGTGATAGAGGGATGGCGATGGCACCTCGACCTGTACCAGGACTGATGTGTGAGTGGTGGATGGGCTTACTGCTAAGAGAAGACCCTATGATACCCTATCCAGGAAAAGACTCCCATGATACCCTGTCCAGGAAAAGACCCCCATGATACCCTGTCCAGGAAGAGACTCCCATGATATCCTGTCCTGGAGAAGACCCCAGTGATACTCGATTCTGGAGAAGACCCAAGTGAGCTGGACCGTTGCTTCCTGTCAAGGCAAACGGGACTGAGCAAGGACTGGGGCCACGCTTCAGTGAATGAAAGCAGCATGTATGCTACGTGAGGGATGTTACCCACTAAATTGGACTTGCAGCCTAGCAAGTTGTACTGTAAGCCCTGTTGGGACCTGTGTTCAGTTTTGTATATTACTAAAGTAATCCAACTATATCTTCCCAAAAAGAAGCAAGGAAAGAAAGAAAAAAACAAGTGTGGCACTTTTATGAGAGTAGTATTAATTACTTTCAAAATCAGAAATATAATATATTGCACTCACCTATAGTGAGCAAGTTTAGCTCTTAAATAGAATTTGTCCTTAGCTGTCATGTGGTCTGCCACCTGATCGGTGTGCTGGAAGTAAAACTCCTCGGTCAGAGTTACTACAGATGAGGTCCACAAAGATAGACAAGATCACATATGGCGCTCCCAGTGTAATCAGCCTTGGGCAAGGTAGATCTTCATCAAAATTGATGTTTTTTATTGTAATTGATGATTAAAATATAACAATGCATTTCGTCTTTGTTCACAGAGCCTTCTTCAGGTAGTAAATCATAAAAAATACATGTTGTGCACCTCTGTGCCAAACCTGTCACTGGTCTTCTTATCCTCTGCTGTTCTTCTTAGCAAGGGAAGTTGCAAGGTAGGGTGATAAGTAGGCTTCGGTTTGGCACAGATGCACAATATGTATTTTTTTATGATTTTTTTTAAACCTGAAGAAGGCTCTATGAACAGAGACAAAATGCGTTGTTATATTTTAATCACCAACTCCAATAAAAAACATCAATTTTGATAAAGATCTACCTTAATCAAGGATGATTACACTGGGAGCACAATATGTGATGACTATAGGTGACTAACGAAAGAAGGGGTGACGCTGACGCTTCCCTGATAGAGAGATTAGGATTAAGATAATGTTTAAGATACCTATTATTTAGTACTAGTGTGTAAATAATATTGTGTGTATACCTGCATAGTTGAATCTCTTATTGTATTATCATTTTTGTTTTGTTTTTTTTTAATTATCATTATCTGTGCCACCTCCTGATCGCATACTCAAGGCGCTATCCCTCTGTCTGTATAAACTAAATATTTGCTTTTTATGTTATCACTGAGTTGTCCTTTTCTGTGCCGTTGCATCCTCATAACCTCTTTACATCTCCACAACCATAAGAAGAATAAATGCAATGCATATTTACATCATAATGTTGTATTGAAAATTTGGAGGATTTCCTCAGAAAAAGTGTTGGCTGTTTTGCAAGTTGGGAGTAAAATGCTTATAAATATGGATTATCTGCGATATTATCAACTAAGAGAATACAATACAAACGTTTCCAAAGCATCTTACCATATCCAGGTCAGTTGCCTCCAAAACATCCAGTAACTTTTCAAGTTTGGTGTCACTGGTGAAAAGGAAGTCGTCATCCACCCAAAGGAAATATTTAGTTGTCACCTGAGACACAGCAAGATTCCTGCCTGCAAACCATCCCTAAATGATATAAACATTGAGAGTGAAATGTGATCATAAACCAAAACCGCAATCCTTAAATCCAGTAAAATAATTTTATGTAGAAAATAAGCAAATTATGGTATCTGCATATCTGTGGATCAAATAATATCTTTATTGTGAAATTTTATTTTTAGCCTATGCCCATTTCTGTTATTAATTTCTTAGTGTGTTTAAGGGGTTATCCAAGATTGGGTATCTAGAATGCAGTATGCGACATTGTGCACACTATCAGGATTCTCCTGTGCAGGCACATGAAGTGGGCAGTTATGTGATTGTGTAGTGGCCCAGTCCAGATTGTGTCTGTTTCTTTAAGTACATTCACTTATATGTAATATTATGCTATATGTTATAAGTAAAGCATTTTTCATTTGTTGTGTTCTAGCACCATCTGCTGGTGAAAACTGTAAGAATCTGAAGTGTTCATTGGGTGTTATCCTATTGGCTAGTTCTTGGTCACATGGCTCAATAGGTGGAGCTATTCTCTAGCCTCTGTCTGGAAAGAACTGGAATGAGCTGGTTCTCGCTGAGTCTCCTCTGAGGGAAGACATTATGTGGAGTTTCTCTTCACCACAAGACTCCTGCTAGGTCCGAGGCC
Organism: Anomaloglossus baeobatrachus; assembly: GCF_048569485.1. Taxonomy (NCBI): domain Eukaryota; kingdom Metazoa; phylum Chordata; class Amphibia; order Anura; family Aromobatidae; genus Anomaloglossus; species Anomaloglossus baeobatrachus. The sequence goes on along the minus strand of NC_134357.1, from coordinate 405,894,660 downwards.
TAGAATTTCACCATTTACTGACTTTTACAGCCAATATGCTGAAGGCTTCCTATCATGAATCCTCACTGGCCAGATACACATTGTGCATCTCTTCAGACAGTAGGGCATACTGAGTATATACCAGACCCTACTGCACGCAGATTGGGAAAGTTTGAGGGTCTCCCACCCCACTGCAAAATTAGTGGCTTGCATGCCATTGTCCACGCACCAGCCGTCCGGTCCCAGTAGCGCGCTGGGCAACTATCTACATTTGCTTACATGTACTGCATGTGTCTAAACTAGCAGTGAAATTAACCCCAGGACTCTAGGTCTGTAAAATCTGATTATATCTACCCTCTAAGCTCAAGAGACTCTGAACCTGCTTCTAAAGGCATACCAGTATTACATCTGAAGCAAATTGTGCTCTTAAAGCTACAAAACTCTAATTACACTTCAGCATTCAACATCAAGCTGTCTTTGCTGTGGCTTACCCACAAAAGACCGTGAAACATACTGTATATTCCGTGTTGTTTTCCTTTGTTCCTGCTGTATTAAAGCAACTGTTATCCCCAAGACCGTGTCTGTGGACTGTCCATCAGCTGTGGATACTGTGTAGGGGTGGATAGCAGGGAACATCAGGGCCTTGTAGACCACCCAGGGAACACAGCCCTTGCAACCTCGTGCCAGAACAGCAACTGTGACATATAGAACATTTGAGGTCCTCTGTCCCTGGGCCCTTACAATTACACATATGTGATTTGCATGCTGCTTGCCACATTCCCACTAGATGTGTCCAGCCTCCCTGAATTCACTTGTATCGAGTAAGATTGCACATGTCTAGTTGGCACGTGACTGCATGTATGCATATCACTTACTTGAGATCACATGCACGCCTCCCTCACCGCCGACACCAGAGAATTTTGACAATGCGTATTGTGAGGATTTACAAGTCTGCAGTCAAATACAGAGATTATAGACTTTACCCCTAAGATCGGACATTCCTTTTAAGACACCAATGTTGTGTTGTATATCATATACTGCATTACAAAACGAACAGAATGAAAAGGTGACTGACAAATTCTACATGTGCCTGGTCATCAGGCAATTGTTAGGAGCCATAATTTCAATGACAATAGACCAGACGTGCCAGGTTATACTCCAAAACCTTTCATTATTCTATTATATTATGCCTTTGATTCAGCCTGTCTCATCTGTTTCCCTTCAGAACTCGCATTGATCACTTGTCTCAGCTATTTTGCTTTCGTAGCTTTTGGAGTAACTTGCCAAATAGATGGTTGTCTTTTGGGCGGCATTTTAAAAACAGTCCTTAGTATTATGATCCTTAGTAATCATTTAACACTGATCAAAGATCTAGTAAGTGAATCTATATACATATAAAGCATAAGATGTGGGTCCTGAAGGATCTCAAATCTCAGTCATGAAAGCTGCCTCATAGTCAGTGTTCTTGTTATCCATAGCAACCAATCAGAGCTCAGCTTTCACTTTACCTCAGCAGCTTCAATGCTGAAACCTTTAGGCAACCAGAACAATCTTACCATGAGGTAATTTTCATAAATGAAGCCCCAGTTATAAGCAACCACAACAATCTTACTGTGAGGCAATTCTCATAAATGAGGCTGCAATTATTTGTGCACTGGTTTTTGACAGCCAATGCTATAATTACAGACTTTAGAACAACATATCAGGTTGCCCCACCTTAGCAAACATATGATTCCTGCCCCTTTTAAGACAGACTGTTTGCACACCGTGGCTTTAATTCTTTAAGACCCTTTGGGCAAAATCAGTCAGCAGCTGCAATGCTGAAAGCTGCACTCTATAGCAACTAGAGAACCAGAACAATCTTACAGGTGTGTCGAACCCGCGTCGGCAGCCTGCCGCTGCCCTCGGATCCAGATCCGTGGTGGCTTGAGGGGTCTCCGAACCCGAGGAGTCGGGGTCGTGCGGCCACCCGGAATAAAGGCGGGGTATTTACAGGGGAAGATATGGAAGGTTCATGACGCCACCCGTGGTGCGTGGTAAGATTGGAGTACCACCGCTGCAATTGGGAGTACCCGGTGGTGATGGTGTGGTCAGCCAGGTGTTTAACCCCTCCACGGGTAGGGGGGATGCCCCGGGACTCAGTGATGGCGTTGGGGAGGTGCCGTCGGGCCGGTAAGGGTTAATTGCGCATTCACTCAGTCCAATAACACTGACGCTCACAACCGTGGTAAACCAAAGTTATTGATGCACTGTAGCAGGGAGGGAGCACGCCTGGATCTTGTGCCTGTTGGTGTTGCTTGTTAGCCTGTAACCTTGACCTTGGCAGCTCTTTTCTGTAGTTGGTCCCTTTTAGCATGGAACTAAACGGGTCCCGCTCACCAGTATGGCTAACTGGGTGAGCTTGCTCTCAGGGTTTTCTGGACTATGTAGTGGTAAAGTCCTATCCCCCTCGTTGCGCTAGCACCCGATTTTGGAGCGAGTAGAGAACAGATCTTGAAGGCTCCGTCCACGTCGGGTAAATTACCAGGACGCCTGAAGCTACTTTCTAATAGGGCCTAGAGTCCATGTACCCCGTCGTGCCCTAGCCCCTGCCCGCTGATGGCACAAGGCCACCGACTGTCCTCCTCGACAGTCCGTGCCCCTTGTCACGATCCTCTGCGACCGGGCTCCAGCTCCTACCAGGCCCAGAGCAACGGCTGCCACCTAGTACACCAAGGAGCCCAGCTCCTGACCTCCTCTCACTTTTACCTCCAACACTATACTGACTCTCTTGACACTCCTGACCTCCCCTTAACCAACCCCCCAAGTGGGTGACCATATTCCCTTCAGGCTGTCCACTGGTGTGTCTGGTGGGTGTGGTGCAGAGTGTTCCTAGGGTTTTGATTAGCTTGTTCTTAGCAACACCAAAGGTTAGGGACCCGTAACCAAGGAGGAGATGGATATTGTACAGGAGGGCAGATTGCACAATACCCTGTGACGACCTGATAGACTAGGGCGTCACACTGTGACAAAATATTCATAAATAAGGGCTCAGTTACTTCTGCAGTGACTATATGCAACCAGAACAATGTTAACAGCATTGAATATACTGTATCTATGTAACAGGTATCAAAATAAATGTGCAAACAATAAATATAGTAGGGATAATTCCCCAAACTCACCAAGCTTCAAAGGATGAGTCAAACAGTATGAGAAGTCACAATGAATTCCCATAAATAAAGCATAAAGGTGCAACAATATAAAATTAATAATTTTATTAAACACGTATTTTTAAAAATATTAAAAATACTACAAGAACAAGAAAAAGGAGACCAAAATCACAACCGAGGTAGCAAGATGGTAAATAAATATACAGACACATCTCTATAAAGTGCTGCCCATGCCAAATAGTAACAATATAGAATAGAATTTAATAAATGACAAATAAATAATTTTTGTGCAAAAAGGCAGTTCAATGAGGTAGATATATGCGAAAATCGGTATCAAATATGACACTGCAAAGTATAATGGCCAAACAATAACAGAAAGATATTATATAGGAAGCAATCAGATTGTACCTGAAAAAGTGCAAAAATTATATATAGTGCCTGAATGTAAAATGTAGTATCACCTATTTGCCACAAGATGGCAGTATAGCCCAAAGGAAAACGTGGCAAACAACACTAACTTTTCACACATCCGGTATTTCCTGTGCGGCACAATCCAGCGCTTTGCAGAAAAAACGCAACCAGTTTTTTTTTCCGCCGGTTGCGTTTTTTTTTTTGCATAGACTTACATTAGTGCCGTATTGTGCCGCATGGGCTTGCGTTCCGTCCGGCTTTTGCCGCATGCGGCAGATTTAGCCGATACGGCGGCCGGATGGAACGTTGCCTGGCACGTTTTTTTGTCCGGCAAAAAAAAACTGCATTGCGCCGCATCCGGCCGATGCCGCGCGATTTGCAATGCATGCCTATGGACGCCGCATGCGGCGTCCTGCGGCAAAAAACGCATCCGGCCGCAGCATGCGTTTTTTTCCACTGTGCATGCTCAGTAACCTGCTGCAAGCGGCAAAAACCGGACGGGCCACATGTAAAAAACTTATGCAAGGGATGCGGTTTTGTCGCCGCATCCGTTGCATAGGTTTTAGAGCTGGATTGGCCGGCTCTGCTAAAACCGGAGGTGTGAAAGCAGCCTTAGAGACTCCGTGTGGAAGTAACGTGAACCAATTGGCAAAAAACATTGTCTATACAAAGTGAAGCATAATCTATACAAGTATAAGGTAAAAGCTCATATTACCTCAGAGAAAGTTCACTAATGTTTGCAACCCGGGACATCGAGTAGCTCCCCCCCAGTTTTCCTTTAGACTATACTGCCATCTCTATAAAGTTCATGGGCAGCACTTTATAGAGATGTGTCTGTATATTTATTTACCATCATGACAACTCGGTTGTGATTTTGGTATCCTCTTTCTTGTTTTTGTAGTATTTTAAGTATTTAAAACAAATGTGTTTAATAAAAATTATTGATTTTATATTGTTGCACCTTTATGCTTTAATTATGGGAATTCATCGTGACTTCTCATACTATATGACCTGTCATGTAACAGGTTGCGAGTTCAAATCCTGGAGTTGACCAAATTTCAAGAAAATCAGAGAACGGATATACAGTATGTACAAATGACAGATAGATGTCTGCCCTCCCATAAGGCATTGAGTCTGAGGAAGATGATCTGAACAATCAAAGGAGCCTACACGGTTAGGAGAGATGGACATCACAGTGCTGCAGAATACTAGATCTGATCTGCAGATGGGACATAGCCCTGACCACCCAGAACAGCAAGATATCACCTACAGCTCGGGGCAGACTTGCTGGATCTAGGATAGGATGGTTGGGAGATATACCAATGTATACTGTTGTATTAGAAATAAAAAAAAAATGCACACAGCATTGGGCACTACAAAGCACCAATTGTGTATAGTCCTCTTCTTCCTATTCACAGACCATTAGGCAGTTTGCTGCCCATAAATCACCGCTACCTTACCCATTACAATTTTACAATCCATCAAATATTAATGTTACTGACGTTCATAGGGCTGGACAGCCTGGCAAAGAGATAGTGTTTGAATCGGAAGTAGCAACCTGATTGCACACGTATTGTATTATAATGGTTAATTACCCACATTTATATTGCTGGTGAAAAATATTTTATTTTACCGCTACTGTCGTGGGCGGGGAGGACGCCGTCGCTGCTGCGCTCTCGCTTGGGTCCGGCGCTGCTGCGATGGCTGCTCGGTGGCTCGAGCGGTGGGCCGGATCCGGGGACTCGAGCGGCGCTCCTCGCCCGTGAGTGAAAGGGGTGGTTGGTTTGGGGGATTTAGTCCGTGACGCCACCCACGGGTCGTGGTGAAGATTGGCACCACCGCTGCTGGTGACGGGGATCCCGGGAGCGATGGTAGGGAGCAGCTGGGATGTTATTTTCCCCCTCCGTGGGTAGGGGTCAGTGGTCCCGGGGCCCGGTGATGTGACGGGGAGGCAGGGTCGGTGAGGTGCAGGGTTGCAGGGACAGTGCGGTGCGGTGCCGGATGGCACGGGTGTACTCACTCAGCAAGAAAGGTACAAAGTCCTCGGTAAACCAAATGGCTGGATGGACGGGTCCCGCAGCCGGCTGCAGTGTCTCTCCCCGGACAGGTGATGGCGGCTGTCTTTCCCTGCACCTTGATGTTCTTCTTCTGACTACTATGGATTCCCAACGGTAGTCCGCTCCCCGGTGTATGGGTAGCGGAGGAGTCCGATTGCCCGCAGGCGCTGGCCCTTGGGTCTCTAGCCTTAGGCGGTAGCTGTATACCCTCACGTTGTGGGCGGTTGCCTTCAATCGGGACTTTTGCTCTTGTGAAACCCCTGGGGTTCCAGTCACATTCGGATCTGACTATTGGCGGCTCCAAGCCTGGTCGGGGTCCGATGGCCCTGCCTGTGTGTGCTGGCTTCACTTCGCTCCCCGGTCGGTACAGGCGGGCCGTCGCCCGACCCCGGTTCTACGGTTCTGCGTTGCTCCACTACTCCTGCAGACGGCCACCACCGTCTGCCAACCTTGCTGTCAGTGCCTGGGACACAAACACAGACACCCAAGTGTTTACTCCTCACTCTTCAAACTCCAAACTCTGTCACTTTTCCCGCCTCCAGGCCGGTGAACTCCTCGGTGGGTGGAGCCAACTGCTTAGCTCCGCCCGACCTGGTGTGGACATCAGACCCTGGAGGGAGGCAACAAGGGTTTTGTGTTTGGCTGGTGTCCCTGTCTAATGGGGGTGGGGTGTTTGTATGTTATCTGTGACGACCTGGCTAGGCCAGGGCGCCACACTACCAGCTTATAAGTGGGAATACAGGCTGAACCATTAATTTACTAGCCAGGTGGCAACGCTAATGTGGTTTACTACTGTATAATATTAGAAATGTAATCGGATAATTGCCTTCCTATGTACAAACAACAAACCTTTGCGAATGGCATAATATATTGCTCTACATTGGGGTCATCAATCTTTTCAGGTGTTTCGCTGTCATCAGCTACAATAACTTTCATATCTGGATAATACTGGCGCATGCTCTTTAACATCGTCCGCAGCTTCTCATAGCGCAGAAATGTCTTGGTGGTGATAGTGACTAGGTCACTAATTTTTCTTTCTGTGAATAGAAAAGAAAGCTTTACATTTGACTTAAAGGGAATCTGTCAAAAGCTGAGGAAAGCATGATGTAGAGGTTGATAAGCAAAAGCAGTTGTGCCTCTCTTATCAGTGTGTGTGTGTGTGTGTGTGTGTGTGTGCAATTTTTTTTACTTAAGCTGAAGGGTTTATTACCCTGTGATTAACATTATAAGACTAGAAACTCATATACAGGGCAGTCCAACATGCCCCCTACTATGATTGACACCTCAAAGTCAATGCACAATCTCTACTGAGAGCCTGGTGTCGGCGTGGACAGCTCCTTGGGCTCAGCTATATGCTTAAAACTCAATTCTTTAATTGTGACAGAATGGCTCCATTCAGTAATCTACAGTGGATTCAGAATCATTTTGCCTACATTATGTTTCTGTGAGATTAGGTAGCAAAAACCAATTCCCTTTAAAGAGGACCTATCATCAGTTGAAAGGGCTCAGTTTTTGCACCCATTTTATTCCTGCTCCTTCTGCCATAGATACGGACCCACTTATTAGCACCATTTTTTATGACCTTTTCTAAGGGGTTATTGTTTTTAAAGATTGTCTGGCAATGTCTTGCCCCCAGAGTAATACCCCCTTTGTAAACATCATGAAAAGTAGCATATTGAATGCAAAAGGCCCACGTCTCTGGAAGCAAATGATGATAATGAAAAGAACTGAATATTCAGGAAAGTCACAGAAATAAAAGAAGAACATAAAGTGGCCATGTTTGGACTGGTGACAGGTCTTCTGTAAATGGCAATGAGCTGCAATACAAGCAATAACCGGTAGACACAAGTGCCACTTTTTCTGGATATAAAGCAGGCTTATTAATAAATTTTTTTTTAATAATGTGCTGTTAGGAACAGCCTGCTACTTTCACCTTGAGTGTAGAGGAGTGTAGAGGAGAAGAAAGCATGTGATGTGATAGCGCCAAAGTCTCATGGGGAAGGTTCGGGCTGCCAGTGGTCATGTGAGCCCTCTCTGGCTGATGTAATCTTCAGCAATAAGTAAAATGGCACTGGACATTTTTCGGGTTGTTCACACAAATTGAATTGTGAATTTTTACTTTCGCTGAAACTTACGAATGTCATGAAAGTTGACTGAAAGTCAAAACGATTTACTTTATATACATACACACACACACGCACACAGACACACACTGTATCACAAAAATGAGTACACCCCTCGTAATTTACATTGTATCATACCTTCAGTGTTGTCCCTTGAACGTGGATATGAAATATATATATATATAAAAATACGAGGGGTGTACTTACTTTTGTGATGTACTGTATATATATATAAGCCACTCACAAGATAGGTGATAAATGTATAATCTCTGGTGGAAGAGGAGGGTAAAACGCTGGAACTGTTGCATCTAATGGATGCAGCAATTACGAATGGCTGCTGGCTGCTATTTTTAAGCTGGGGGTAGCCCAATAAGCATGGGTCTCCCCAACTTGAGAATACCAGCCCCCAGCTGTCGGAATTTATCATGGCCGGGTATCAATATTGGGGAGGAAATCACACTGTTTTTTTAAATTATTTATTTAAATAATTAAAAAAAAAGAGCCGCATGTGGTTTTTCCCATTTTGATGCATAGCCAAGATAAGCGCACAACTGGGGTCTGCAGCCTGTAGCCGTATGCTTTATCTGTGCTGGGTATCATAATATGGGGAGGAGCCTACTCCAAATGTTTTATTTAAGTTTATGCCTTGATAGTGACCCACAGACAGGGTCTGTGATTGGTTGCAGTCAGACGCTGTCACACAAGCTGGGGGCGCGTCTGGCTGCAACCAATTACAGATGCCAGGACAGCCAGTGGGTGGGGAAAGCAGTGCATGGGGATGAGCAATAATGAGCAGCCCTGGAAGAAGAATGAGCTGCCGTGGGAGCTGTTACAGCCACGCTGGAGACTCAGTAAGTTTGAAGAGCTTGCTCCCATCCCCCTATCCCTTCTACCATCATTTTAAATCACTGGATTCTGGTTCCTATAGACTTATATGGGGACCGGTGTCCAGCCAGATAACCCGGACCAATCCCAGGCTGGAACCGGGATTTTTTTTCTAACCTGGTTACACCCGCCGATCCCATTTATTTGCGAGTCCGCAAATTCACTGTAGTGAAAAGTCTTCTGTAAATATCAGAAAGTATAACACATAGAAGTCAGTTTGAAAATTGCAAGATTTCAGTTAAATAAAACACTCCTAAACATTGAAATTGCAACACCAAATAAGAAATGTTGTGAAATTATGAAAAATGACTGATGTAACAACTGGGCTTGCCTGGGAACCACTGATCTGTGAGCGTTGATGCCAATAAGAGATGTCAAGGATCATATTGAGAGAGCGAGCAGCAGAAATGTCTGTAAATATATACTTTTTAATAAACCCTTTTGCCAGGCACCATTTTACTGAGCTTGCTTGGGATAAATTACAAAAATTTGCATTCTGGAAAATAATGATTTTTAAAAAATATGAGTATAATTCATTTACTTTGGAATAAATTTGACCATCTCTAAATTTTTCATAATTTCACTAACATTTCTATAGACCCTGTAATTTTCACATCTCTTCAATTTTGGTGTTGCAATTTCAATTTGAGTGTGATATGGAAAATTAAAAAAATATATAATAAATTGTTATATATTTTTAATAATACATTGAACAATAGGTTATTTGTTATGATAGATACACTGTTTAAGTATTAGGCCTCTTCCTTTTCATTGGTCATAAAATCTGAGAAACGTTTTTGCACATAGCAAATTTCACTAAACATATATGGTATTTGTGTGAGATGGTGAGGAACAGACTTGCAGTTTCGGCTTATGGCCACAGGAGGGCTCTGTCATCTCTTGCAATTGACTATGGTATACCTTAGGACTCTATTGTAGGTCTCATGGTGAAGTGCGGTAATTCAAGTGACCAGAAAGAGGAAGGATGTGTATGAATGAGATCTGTTGCCATTGTGTCCTTGATATTTCTGCTATGCTGGGGAAACATGTTCTTGTTCCAGTAATGTCCATCAGTGAGGGAGAGAGCTCAATTCGGAATGACTATGATTAAATGCAGGGTCGCATTGTCCAGAAGACATCAGCTGTGACACTTGTGGAGGACCTCCTGATAGTCCGACATCTGATCTACGCTGCGAGAGACAAGCAAGTGCTACATGACCATTGAGGAAGGATTCTCCAGTCGTGCTGTATGCGTGTTACCCACCAATACCATCTGTAAATAATACACGAACTGCATGTGACTTGGTTTAAAATTGGCCACAGCAGCCTTTATTACCTATTATTTACATACTAACACAAGGGGGCGCCGTCCAACGGGCGACCCCAACAAATAACAATAGGTAACACAGTAACCAATACAGTAAATATACAACCCTGAGTAGGCCCAGTCCAGGAACCACTTCTCACCCCAGTATCCCTGGCCGCAACACACCGACCCAGAGATGAGGTATTAATCACCTACGGATTAACCCCCCAACTTTGCAGAACCCCGTGCCTGCAACATCCCGGAACCTGGAGCCACCATACCAAGATGGTGTCTCTCTGTCCAGTTACCATTGCCTTCAACCGCCTCTGGACCAGACCTACCCCCCGCTGCTGTGACAAAGAAACAACCCAGACCAAATTCCCCTCGGCATTAAACACAAGGGAGGGTGGGCGGGGATCGTTCCATATCCGGAAGTCAAGAGAGAGGGGGTAAGTCAAAGTCCTTTACTTACACCCCTCAACTGTCCCACCTCTTCCTCCAGGGAACTCCTCCTACCCACCAATCCCTTTACTCTGCCTTAAAACAAACCATTCCTGTTTCCATTAACCCCATCACTCCTTCCCTTCCCTCTAGTCATGTCGCCCCTCCACCCTATGGGTTCCATGGCTTTCTTGACCATTGAGGAAGGATTCTCCAGTCGTGCTGTATGCGTGTTACCCACCAATACCATCTGTAAATAATACACGAACTGCATGTGACTTGGTTTAAAATTGGCCACAGCAGCCTTTATTACCTATTATTTACATACTAACACAAGGGGGCGCCGTCCAACGGGCGACCCCAACAAATAACAATAGGTAACAAAGTAACCAATACAGTAAATATACAACCCTGAGTAGGCCCAGTCCAGGAACCACTTCTCACCCCAGTATCCCTGGCCACAACACACCGACCCAGAGATGAGGTATTAATCACCTACGGATTAACCCCCCAACTTTGCAGAACCCCGTGCCTGCAACATCCCGGAACCTGGAGCCACCATACCAAGATGGTGTCTCTCTGTCCAGTTACCATTGCCTTCAACCGCCTCTGGACCAGACCTACCCCCCCGCCACAGGACAGGGCACGTGACTCCTTATGTGGCCTGGACCCGCCACACACCAAAAGCTTGTACCACACCTCCACGCAATCCCAGCGTCCACAAAACAGCACCAAGCACGTGAAGATGCACCCCCATCGCATCCCCAAAACCACCAGTTCAGCACCACCAACTTTTGGCGCCGCCCCCCCAATAAGGCTCGATTGATACTGCCTATCGCACGAGCCACACGCCATTCCAACCTGGTCACACTATCAAAACTACCCCACAATTAAGCTCAGGTATGTCTTACACAATGCAACAACCAACTATTTTTTTTTTTTTTTTTAAAACATTCATAAATAACTTCTCGAGATACCAAATCGCTGCCTCCAATTTACTGGACCAGTACCATCGACCCGTCCAGACCCAACTGGCAACATTCAGGCGAGCCTCAGACCGTCGAGGCCCCGAGAACCAACGAATGCCCAAATATCCAAATGAGGCACACCCTCACCACAAAAACCCAGGGGTTATAAACCCACAGATAACACCAACCTGTTACGCCAACCCATTCCACTCCCAAAAGACTCAAATGCCCCCATTGCCTTAACCCGATAACAACTGAGGCCAAACGTAACACCGAAACAAGAGGACTCCCACCTCCCAATACTTCTCACAACCCCTTTTCTGAGCCCACCGAGGGGCCTCCGTGGCAGCCCAATCCAGAAGGAATACGACCCATAGTATTCCGGGCGCCCACCCCCGCCACCTGCAATCAAGTCTGCAGCACTGCCACAAAATGGTACCTTAACAAACGCGACACAATAATGAGCCTGGGCGCCCTCACAACATAATTCCGCACCCGGGACCGCGTATAACAACACCAACCTTCACCACCCGCCTAATCTAATTCGGTGAGCGACAAAGCCGGCGCTCAACCCACTGCACCACCTCGGACACATCCTCCAACATCCAACCTCCGCTCTTGACCGTAGATGGGCTGACCAACCCCACAATCTCAAAGCCCCCCAAAAGGCTAACACAAACCGTTTTGGACAAGGGAAACAAAAACCCGCTCGTGCTCAGATGAACATAGCCGCCACAAACCACTCACCAAACGCTGCCACAAAACAATGGAGACGGACCCTTGTATCCCGCTCCCTCACACCCTTACGACCAAACCCTTCAAGGCCTGCCGCGCCCTAAGATCCTGCGAAAACATCTCTCCACATCTAATCCTTAACAAGACAGCCACAGCCGCCACCCTCTGCTCCACTGCGGACGCCGGCCTAGCAGCCTGAAAACCGTTACTCACCACTGCCAACGCCACCATCAAATACTCCACCGGGCCTTCCTCACACATTGTCCCAAACGTTATCCGCGCCACCCATACTTCTGAATATCAGCCCCAAATAACCTCAGTCACTGGGCACCGAGCCGCTCCCCAACACAGCCACACCAGACTCCACAAGCCCTCCGGACACACCGTGCCCACCTCGTCTGCTACCCGGCCTCAACTCCCGAGACCTGCAGAACTGGAAGGAAACACAGCAGCTGCTATTCCCTTGGCGAACCCCAGTACTGGTTGCGCCACGCATAACATTTTTTTTTTTTTTTTTTTTTAAAACACATCCAATTGAGAAACCAACTGTCGCAAGTACACCACCCTTGGCCCCAGGATTAGCAAACCAACTATTAATCGAATTCTCCACCAACTGATAGCCAGAATGACAGCACACCTTCCTCTTGGAAAAAACTGCCAACCTCCACCACCCGACCACTACCACCGATTGGAAGCGCTACCCCACAATGCCCAACCAGAAAACAACTGGACCCGCTGCCTCCGAGTACCGCAGCTACATTCCATCAGGTAGCACCTTACCCAGCCACAATCCGCGGCCACTAAATCGCCGTAAGAAAAAACCTCCTACACCATCAGATCATCATTGATCTCCCTCGTGACCACACACAAAGGATCCGATGGCTGCACCCTTGGCGCAGCCATCGCCAGCCGTCCAGCAGACACGCACCCCAGCGGCGTAACTCTGCACCCGTGGTTCGACCGCCCCTGCAAAGACTGCACCGCCTGAAACCGCACCGTCTTAGCTGACCTAACTGCCTCTATCGCAGCCCATAGGACCACACCATTACCCACGAATCCTACCCCTCTGACCATAACATCAAACTTTATCCCCACAAACCGTATCACTGGCGTTGGACCCTCAGTCTTCGCCTGCGCCAACAGGCCCAAAAGAGTATCCACCACCATCTGTAATAAAACAATCAACCTCAACGAATCATCAACCCGCCAACCCGATGTAAAGAGAATCAACCTATAATGAATAAGAGGTGTAAGCTGGGACACACCACGCACAAACCACTCCAAAGGAACATAAAATGGGACAACAACCCATTAGCACCCACCGATCAACATAATAATAACTCCCCTCCCCTCCGCAGCACCAGAACTGCTAGCTAGCAGGGTGGACCAGTAACAACCTAAATGCCGCCTCCAAATTCGCCTTTGCCATCAATGCTCCCCGGCTCACCGCCTTTACCAAATCCTACCCTCTGTCAAACGACACATAATAAACCGCCGACAATTCTGGAGCCAAGCAGGCATACACCGATGACTCCTCCAGATAAGATACGTTTTGAACAAGCCGAAATATATACATCTATATACGGCTCATTTCCGGCACTACCCCCCAACAGAGAAACCCAATCGTGACAAGGAGGGCCCCGAATGGCCCACCCATCCTGCCCAACACCACTTCCTGACCCCTCTTTCCACTGACAACCACCAGGTGTCCCCTAGCCCAGCGCAAACTTCCAATAAGGAGGCAAAGATCCACCAATATAAATAGAATGACGCAGAATTACTATGTTCCTTACCACAACCCAACACTTATGCTTAAGACAACCGTCCGCGCCAAATCTGCACCACCCATCCTTCTATTCCCCCCAAAAAACCCTCATCGTCCGTGTCGCCGGGGTTCCAAGCCCCGAACAGCCAACTACCCCCCAAAAAGGGGGGGGGGGCTGACTAGGAGCCGCCATCCACTGCAGCCATAAGGATGTGCCCGTATGATCCTACCGCATACTGGCACGCAACACCTTCCCTTGCTGAAATTACTCGGCGTACTGAAGCCAGACTAAACCGCCATATGACCTAACAAGCCACCCCAAATGGATCCATATAACCGAACCATGCCGAACCAATTACCCAATTCCTTCCCCCGATACCCTTGCCAAAAAACGCAAATGCCCGCAGCCACGTTGCAAATGTACGAGGGTGAGCCTCCACCGGCGCTCCCCTCCCTCTACTTATCCTTCCTGGAATCACTTGGCTTAACCTAATCCAGGTGAAACTGTTCCCGGGGGAGCAGCGAAACTATTGCTACACGTTCCCCATTCAAATCTTATCCCTCACATCCTCCAGCAAGTGAGCCCCCCCAGCGGGCCTTTGAAGCACCCATACCTCTCACACTTGGCCACTGTCAGCCAGACGCACCACCTCATCCCCCTCTTCGTTCCTCACCACTCACTCTGTCACAGCCCTTGCCGCCTCTGCCCGAAAATGCTCCCCTGCCGCCTCATGCGCCCTCACTCTGCCTGCCGCACCTGCGCCTACTAACCACCGATCCCGTCCATGCCGCCGGCGGTGCATGCGCACTCTCCACAACCGTATACACCACTTCAGTAAACCCCATACCTGGTCAAAACACCAACCCACTCGGCGCTGCCGTGTCCGCAGCCGCCCCCCCCCCAGCCCTGCCAAATCCACGGCCGTCTCACCCGACCGCGACCCGGCATATCCTGGAATAAAAATCACGCCATCCGGACGTCTGATTCATCCGTCGCTGCTTCCTCCTCCTCCTCGCTGGAGCCGACCGCCTCTGGCTCATGTAATGCAGACGCCGCCGAAGCGCTGCCACCACCACGGCCGTCCTCCTGGTACGCCGCGTGGGCACCATCCTCCAAGCTCCATCTTCTCTCCCGCGGCGACAACCCCGGAAACCGTCCCGTCCTACGGGCTGCCACCGCGGGCCTTATCTTCTGGCCTGACCCCCCCTTGCTACCTGCAAGGACAGGGGGTACCTGTGGCCCGACCCGCTGCCAGCAGACTCCCATCCAGAGCCGCCAGCCTCCTGCCCTCCTGGGCCCAGAAGGCATCCGTCCGCCGGGCCCTCCCCCCCTTGGGGGAGACCGCCGCTGCCGGGAGCTGCACGCCTGCTCTGGGTGACCAGGCGGGGACCGCAGGGCCCCCGCCGTCACCCCCACGTACCGACGCCTCCCGGGCATCCGTCGCACCATGCTCGCCTGCCCTGGTGCCGGACCCCTTGCTGGCTGCAGCCCCCCGCCCACCCCCCTCCACCCGCGGGGGGGGGGGGGGGGTAACGCTGGCCTCCGTCCTCGCCGGGCGCTCTCCTGGCCAGGAGCCGCCGCATCCAGCCCTCCTGGGCCCCATGAAGGCCTCTGTCCGCTGGGCCCTCCTCCTCCTGGGGGAGACCGCCGCGGCCGGGAGCTGCAACCTGATCTGGGTGACCAAGCAGGAACTGCAGGGCCCCTGCCGTCACCCCCACTCACCGACGCTTCCTGGGCACCCGTCGCCCCAGGCCCGCCTGCCCTGGTGCCGGACCCACCACTGGCTGCAGCTCCGCGGCCCCCCCCCGCCTTCCGCGAGGGGTAAAGCTGGCCTCTGTCACCGCCGGGCGCTCTCCCCGTCCGGGAGCCGCCGCATCCAGCAATCCAGGCCGCGGCTCGGACCGGAAGTAGGCCGCAGCCAAGCCACGCCCCCCTCCCGGCTGCCGCGGCCCGGACGGAGATTCCTCCCGCGGCCGGAGCAGCAGCTGAGTACTGCCCTGCCCACGTCCTACCGCGGAGGGTCCCCGAAGGGGCTCTCGCATCTCCTCCTCGCTCCCCCCGCACACGGCAAGTACCTGAGATATGAGGGAGGGGGGACGCCGCCCGCAGCTGACAGGGGAGCGAGGGGAAAGTGCCAACGGGTTAACCCCCAGCAGCCAAGACGTGGGACCGCGCTGCCAGGGGCCCGTGCACTGCCATGATGAATCCGCTGCTCCCGGGTAGCAGCCATCCTGTCGCACGTCCGGATCGTTCCATATCCGGAAGTCTGGTGATGTGAGGGGCTGGGGAACCTCCATCATGACGTCCTTGTACAGATCTTTGTGTCCTTCTAAATACTCCCACTCCTCCATGGAGAAATAGAAGGTGACGTCCTGACACCTTATAGGAACCTCTCCAGTCAGATCGTTCCATATCCGGAAGTCAAGAGAGAGGGGGTAAGTCAAAGTCCTTTACTTACACCCCTCAACTGTCCCACCTCTTCCTCCAGGGAACTCCTCCTACCCACCAATCCCTTTACTCTGCCTTATAAACAAACCATTCCTGTTTCCATTAACCCCATCACTCCTTCCCTTCCCTCTAGTCATGTCGCCCCTCCACCCTATGGGTTCCATGGCTTTCTTTACAGCCCGGAGATCTGCTAAATCTATTGAAACGTAAATCCCGAGCACATGCACTGTTATGGAAAACTCGGCAAGAGCGTGTACATGGACTTATGCGGGCGTCACACGAGACGATCTATTGTGCGATGCATCGTCGGGGTCACGGTTTTTGTGACGCACATCCGGCATCGTTTGCGACGTCGTCCCATGTGACACCTATGTGACACCTACGAGCGACACAAAATGTTTGCAAATTGTGTGCAAATCGTTTATATGTCACACGTCGCTCATTTTTAAAAAATAGTTTATTTTTCTTTGCGCTGGTTGTTCATCGTACCCGGGGTAGCACACAGCTCCGTGTGACACCCCGGGAACGATGAACACAGCTTACCTGCGTCCCGCGGCACCCGCCGGCTATGCAGAAGGAAGGAGGTGGGCGGGATGTTTATGTTGTGCTCATCTCCGCCCCTCCGCTTCTATTGGCCGGCCGCTGTGTGACGTCGCTGTGACACCGAACGTCCCTCCCCCTTCAGGAAGAGGATGTTCGCCGCCCACAGCGAGGTCGCTCAGCAGGTAAGTACATGTGACGGCGGTTTAATGACTTTGTTTGACACTGGCAGCGATTTGCCCGTGACGCACAAACGACGGGCCCCGGGTACAATCGCTCGTGCGATCACACGATAGATCGTACTGTGTGACGCTCACTTTAGAGTCAGGCGGCAAAATTAGTTAGTTAGGCTTGAGTCTTGTGAGAACAGAACTTTGTAACCACGAGCAAAGTGCTCACAGTAAAGAGCTGTTCATTTTCTTAATCAAACCTACATTTGAAGTGACTGCCTGGGAGGGAGGAAAAGGGTGGGTTAGAGAAAGATAAGTTTGTGAGCCGTTGTGCTGCATGCACACCGTCTTTTAAAGGTCAATGTATTGACTTCTGCGTTATGCAAAAGGACCGGTTAGGTAAATTGCTGAGTTATGTTGGAACATTCTGAATCCATGTCAGTTATGCAAAACAGGAGTCCTAGTCAATCCTTACCAGCTGTGTGTTCAATTTTTACTGGGTTTTCTTTACTGTGATTCAGAGAATTTCCCGCTATATCCTTAGTAAAGTAAAGTTGCCCTTAATGGTCTGGTCCCATTCTTTGTTCACGGTCCATTGTATCCTGGGGCGTTCTCTCCCCCCCCCGACACACTGTCTACATTTTTATTTATATACATTGATGAGCAAAAAGGGTAACAATATTTTGATCTTTTGACTTTCAGGCTCCATATCTTACTATCCAATACAGCTTTGAACATGAGACTACCTTCATTTTATAGACAACCATTTTGCTAATTTCATACATTAATTTGACTTGTAACAATTTAGCATATGATTAGTTATGTAGATTCTTGTCAAATCACTGCACTGTTACTGTTTTGCTCCTAAGAATCTAAATTTTCATTTTTATTATTTTGTAAATCTCCTTTGGCTTTCAACACTGCCTAAATCCTTCTTGGCATTCGGTCAATCAGATTTAAGTAAGTCTTGACTGAAATCTGATCTTAGGTCTCTTCTACACATTCTAAATGTTGGTGCACACTGGTAAACTCACTGGAGTATGGATGCAGCTTTTTCTAGAAACTCTACCAAGAAGTGTTCGATTGGGTTGAGGTCTGGGGACAGTGGAATTATTATATCTTCACCAATCTCAATTAATGCTTCGAGTCATTTCCTGCTGAGTACTCGAGTGTATGAAGTTACTCGTCTTGAAGGATACTTACATATAGCTTAGCACTGACATCACCATCGACACTAGTCAAGCATCCAGCACTTTTGGCTGTGAAACAACCCCATATCATCAGGTTTCCTCCACCAAACTGGGCCGTTCCTTCAATTTCTTGATTCTTTTAGCACATTTTTCCGTTGTTGTTCCCATTTGCACTCAATGTAGCCTAGTCTGTTGACTTTTGTCTCATCGCCCCAAATTACCCCTTTCCAATCTTCTACTTTCCACTTTTTGAACTTTTTTGCAAACTTGAGCCAATGCTTTTTATGATGATATTGAAGTCGAGGCTTCTTAGGGCGGCGTTACACGGTACGATATATTGTGCGATATGTCAGCGAAGTCACGGAATTCGTGACGCATATCTGGCATCGTTAGAGATGTCGTACCGTGTGACACCTCAGAACGACTGTTAATGAGCAAAAATACTCACCCTATCATTGCTCGTTGACACGTCGTTTATTTCCATAATGTCGTTCCTCCTTCTGCGCGCTGGTTGTTCGTCATTCCCGTGGCAGCACACATCGCTACGTGTGACACCCCGGGAACGACGAACAATAACTTACCTGCGTCCCGCCGGCAATGAGGAAGGAAGGAGGTGGGCGGGATGTTACGTCCCGCTCATCTCCGTCCCTCCACTTCTATTGGACGACCGCTGCGTGACATCACTGTGACGCCGAACGTCCCTCCCCCTTCAGGAAGAGGATGTTCGCCGCCCACAGCGACGTCGTTAGTTAGGTAAGTACGTGTGATGGGGGTTTAACGATATATTGTCTCGTGTAACGCCGCTCTTAAATCGTCACCTTTTTTTGGGCCACCATTCCAGACTTGTGTAACATGCATTGCATGGTGTTTGCATGGACATCTATAATCTCACTATAACGAAGCTTATAATCCACCTGCACTGCTGGGTTTGTCATGCCGGAAACAGATAAACATTGTGATAGATGACTATTAAGTTTTGTCTGGACGTTCACCTCTTTGCTTCTGAATGGTTGGACTTCATTTCTATTTTTTTCCAACTGTCATGGCACTGACATGATGCAGTTTGGCAAATTTCTTGGCTAAGAGACTGCTCTAAATAAACTGGATGATGCGGTTTCTCTTTTTTTGGGAAATCTCCTTAATGGCTGCTCCTTGATTTGAACCAGTGACCTTTTGCTTGCGAATCAACAAAATTACACACTGAGCTATTAGGGAATGTGAGAACCGGTTGAAATTTGTAGTATACAGGAAGAAAAAGATTTTTCCACGAGGAGCAAAACAGAAACAATATAGTGACATAAATGCATAACTAATTGTGACGCTATGGCCTATCAGGTCGTCACAAGGGTACTGCGCAATCTGCCCTTATGCATGGTGCCTGCTCCTCCTCGGTTACGGGTTCTGTACCTTTGTTGTTGCTAAGAACAGGTATACACAAATCCTGAGGAACACTCTGCACCACACCCACCAGACACCCATTGGACGGCCTGAGGGGAATAGGGCCGTCCAGATGGAGGGATGGTAGAAGGAGGGCCAGAAGTGTCAGGTAGTAGTCAGTAGGCAGCAGTGACAGTGCAAGGTCATGCTGTGGAGCTGGGCTCCTGTAGCTGTCCCAGGTGCTGGACGTTGGCCTGGTCTGGAAGGAGCAAGAACCCCGGTCACAGGGGGTAGTGGCAGGGAGCACGGTACTGCCATGGAGAGGGCAGTTTGGTGGCCTTGTGCTACAACTGGGCAGGGGCCAGGGCACAACGGGGTACACGGACCCGAGGCTGGGAAGTAGCTTTATGCAGCCCAGTAATTTACCCGACGAGGATGGAGTCTTCACGAGCCATTCTCCACCCGCTCCAAAATCGGGGTACTAGCGCACCTAGAGGGATAGGACTTCCCAAAACCGTCCAGAAAATCCCAAGCGTGAACCTGAGAGCAAGTTCACTCCGTTAGCCACACAGGTGAGCGGGACCCGAGTAGTTTCAGGCAAAAGGGATCCACACAGAGTAAACACAGTGCCAAGGGACTAGGCTTCAGACCAACCAGCAACGCCAAAAGGGCACGGACTCCGCGTGCTCCAACAACAACTGCAGGGCATTCAGGACTTTGGTTTACCCGTTGTCGGTGTCACAATTCTTGGACTGTGTGAGTACGTTGTGCCCTTCTCCTCCCGTTGGGTTCTCATCTCAACACCACCGAGCCCCGGGACACCTTCCCCTGCCCACGGAGGGCTTAACATCACGGCTGCCACCCCATCGCTCCCGGGCGCTCCCCCAAACGCGGCAGCGGTGGTATCCCACATTACCACGACCCGTGGGTGGCGTCACAAACTCTGTCTTTCACCCGCTTTTGTAAATAGCTTTCCCCCTTTTTCATCCCAAGCTGCCGCGTGACCCCGCCTCGGGTCCGGAGACCCTTCGAGCCACTGCGGTTCCGGATCCGAGCAGCCCATTGGCTGTCGCGGGGGCGGCACATAATCGTATGCTAAAAAGTTTAATTTATGAATGAGATAGCCAAAATGATTTTATAGATAATGATGGTAGTCTCACATTCGAAGCTGTAATGGATGGTGAGATATGGAGCTTGAAAGCCAAAAGTTCAAAACATTGTGACCCTTTTGCTTGTCAGTGTAGGTGTGTATATAATATACATATACATATGAACACACATAAACATACATACATATACACACTTACACACACACACACACACACACACACACACACACACACACACACACATTACCTTTTCCTGGGTCATATAGGCGTGGAATTTGTGGCTGCCGGATGGAAATTGGTATACGTGCTGTATGTTTCCCAAGGGTGAACTTCACTGCAATGGAGATAGGAAACAAGACCAAGTTTATAAAAAGTGCTAGTTACCCATTTGCAACCTTTGTCCTATATATTGTTATCCATTCCTCCCTATGCCAGTACTCTGTAAAAATATATTACAATCACAAGTGTCCTTTGTTGATGGGAATAGTCAAGCATCAATACTGCTGCATAACGCATGGTTTCATATAATTACCTTTTACATTTTTTCATAAATGTGTCAAAAAAGTACATAGATGTCCCCATCTTAGAAAAATTAACTGTCTGGGGGGGCGTGGCCAGAGCTTCATGGAGCAGGACGTTTGAGGACTGAGCTCCTTCACCCGGGAGTAAAATAAGCCCACTTACACTAGCTTGGAGTGCCCAGGATGGGGAAGAGAAAGCCCCTTAAGGTTGCCAGAGACCCGGGAACCCCAGCGCCGCTCACCCTGGACTCCTATCTACTTAAGGAGCTGCCAGGGGAGCAAGAACAGGAGGACGCCCGGACGGCGGGAGCGCCGCATCCCCTGCTTCCACAGACTGCTGCGGCTCCGGGAGGTATGGGAGACAGCGGACGGAGAGAGCTGGTGCATGCCGCAGATGGAGGAAGAGATGAGGAGACTAGAGAGGTCGGCGGCGCAGACGGAGGAAGAGATGAGGATCCCGCGGACGCCGGCAGGAGGGGAGCTGACCTCGTGGTCAAGATGGCGGCGGCGGCGGAGGAGACGCGCGGTGACTCACCTGCTCGCGGACGGGATCAGGACTGCGGTAAGCAGGCTGAGATCGTGCGCCCGTGGACTGCAGGACCGGGTAGGAGGTATACGTTCTCCCTAGAGGCGAGCTCCGGCGGTCACACAGAGATGGGGGAAATGCCGCTCCTCACCCCACTAGAGATCCTGGAAAGTGGTGGCGGCTGGAGTCCGTCGGCTCTAACAGCAAATCCACAGGGGGAGTCCGGTGACTTAGCCTGGGGCGATGGAGCTGAGGACTGGGGGAGCTCCGGTAGTGGGATAGTAGATGGCTTAGTGGGGGACGGGGGAGAGGCACAGGAGGAGGCTCGTGAGGCCAGGAATGAGACCCGGCAGCCTGCAATAATTCCCCAGCCTGTGTGGGATGACCTAGAACCTCATAAAGATGCCCCCTGTCCTCCCCACTGGGACCACCAATATTACAGAGTGAGACTCTCACCCCAATGCCCCAAAGGCACGAGAAATCATCTGGGGAGGCAGGGCCAAGGAGCCCAGTCCCTGTAACACAATATAAAGAGACCTCTAAGAACCCACTGAGCCCGCCTGGCAGAGTAGCTTCCAAGAGGGGGCCACCGGGAAATCTGACTGCTGGACCCGTGCCTCCGCAGCCTGCATGCCCTCCAGCAGATTGGTGGGAATTTGTGAATTCTGAAGTAAAAGATACCTTCAGGTCTGAAATAGCGGCGGTCCGACAGGATGTAGTATCTATCTCTAAAAGAATAAACCAGCTGGAGACTGATCATAATGATGCTAGAACAACCATTCGCCACCTCCAGTCCCATACCTCCTCTCAAGCCGACGCCATAAGAGAATTACAGCGTCATATCGAAGATCTTGACAACAGAGGCAGACGCCACAATATAAGGGTCAGAGGTGTTCCTGAGGCCCAAATAAAGGAGGACGTTACAAAAATTCTGCAGACCATATTTAATTCCCTCCTTCAGCGCCCTCCTGATAGCCCAATTCCTATGGACAGAGCACACAGGGCTTTGCGCCCCAAAAATTTGACAGGGAACCCGAGAGACATTATTTGTCATATTGTGGACTTCCAACTTAAAGAGGAAATAATGTTCAGAGCACGACCGCCAAAACAAGCGATGTACCAAGATGCTAAGATTCAACTGTTTCAGGATCTCTCATGGTTGACACTACAGCAGCGGAGGGCCCTCCGCCCATTACTGTCATCCCTAAAGGCAAATAATATCCTCTATAGATGGGGGTTCCCATTCAGTCTATCTGCACGGCGAGGGGAGACGTCGGCCAGCCTTCGGACCCCTGCAGACCTGGAGTCATTTTGCCGGGCATTCGACCTTCCTGTCCCGGATCTGCCAGATTGGACTCTGCCCCAACAGATACAGCAGCTTCCTCAGACCTGGCAGCCGGCCACAGCAGCACGTAAACGGCGATCTAGAGGCCCAAGAGCAGAAGGACCTACCTGATTGCTTTTTCCCGTGACTTTATAGTCATTTTTTGATCTCGTATGGGAATTCCAGGGGGTCAACTGGTTTGCTTATATTGCTTCCCATTTTCCTGGGACATCCTCCTTTATACAAAACCCCGGGGGGGGGAGGTTTGGATCCCTAGTCCGGTTTGTGAGGTTCCGCCACTAACCCTTCTGCAGAGTCGTACCAATTGATTCGCACTTTGGTTTATAGTGCAGGTTATATTTAGTGAGGTATCCTTAACTTTGTATAAAAGTAAGTCGACTCTGCTGGTGGGGTAGTGGACGGTCGGGATTGATTCCATACCCTTATTGCATAATTGAAGAGTTTCTATTTTTTGGTAGAACGTAGGTATGTTTTGGTTTATTCTTTCTTGTTCTGGTTGTACTCACAGGTATGCAACTCACTATAGTAGAGGCGCTCTGTTTCAGAAGGACCCAGGGAGTATATCTACCATACACATCAAGCGACAGTCTCAAACACTAGTCCTGACATTAGCTTACATTAAGACACCGGGATGGCTACGTTGATGAGCCTTAACGTGAAGGGGTTGAATTCCGATGTTAAAAGGAGGCTGGTTCTTCAGGAGATGCGAAAATCACTGGCGGATGTGGTGTTTCTGCAAGAGACACACTTCACGGAAAAAAGTTCTTTTAACTTTGCCCGCCATTGGTTTCCTCAATCCTTTTCGGCTACAAATACAAAAAAGAAAGCTGGGGTGGCTATACTAATTTCTCGCACTTGCCCACTCCAAGTGAGTAAGTGGGAAGCAGATCCCTCAGGTCGCTACCTGATCATCCAGGGCACGCTGAATGGGATGAAATTAGTCCTATGTAACCTCTATGCTTCAAACTCTAATCAGAATAGATTTGTTTCTTCGGTCCTCTCACGCCTCCCGTCAGATCGGGGGGTCATTCACATTATAGGAGGGGACTTCAATATGGTGTTCTCACACAGAGCCGATAAAATGCTAGCACCCTCGTAATCCACAAACCTAAGTAAGTCATCTAATTTGTCTACGGGATTTCGCAAATTGATCCATAAATACCAACTATTTGATCTGTGGAGAATTGATAAACCGACAGCAAGACAATACACTTTCTTCTCACATCCTCATAATTCCCATAGCCGAATCGATTATTTCTTTGGTAATGTTCTCACTCTTAGAACACTCCGACAAGCACAAATAGGCAGTATCACGTGGTCAGATCATGCCCCTTTACTACTACACCTTAATTTAACAAATGTTCCCTCAAAAAGAACCCACTGGAGACTAAATGAATCCCTACTCACTAACCCTACTTCTCGAGAATCTATCTGTAAGGCTATACAGAATTACTTTGCGGAGAATTCTCAGACCCCTCCATCTTTCCCAGTGATATGGGAAGCCCACAAGGTGGTTATTAGAGGGGAGTGCATAGCTATTTCTTCCAAGCTCAAAAAGGACTCACAGCACCTTTATCATCAATGTGAAACAGACCTCCGAGCAGCAGAGGAACGCCTTCGCACCCACTCCTCTAAGACTCGCCTGAAAGCGGTAATAGATTTCAGAACTAAATTAAAAGAGATATCACACGGGAAAATAGAAAAGCTATTACGTTACTCACGCCAGAAGTATTATGAGTATGGCAATAAACCACATACGATGCTGGCCAGAAGGCTCCGGGACCAAACGATAACTTCCGCTCCTTGCACCATAAAGGATACTTTGGGTACCCCTCATTATGATCCCACAAAAATCGCACAACTCTTTCACGCATACTACACATCCCTGTACTCTATCCCTCCGTCACTACCAATGTCCCACCCAGATAGAACAACAATATTGAATGATTATTTGGCTGACTGTCACCTTCCAAAACTGTCCCAGGAGGCTCTGGAGGATCTTAATCGAGAAATAGCCCCGGATGAGATCCATCAGACCGTTAAAGACCTCCCAAACCACAAGTCTCCGGGCCCAGATGGGTTTACTTACCTATATTATAAAACCTTCCTGGGAGAATTGTCGCCTCATTTGACTCATCTTTTCAATCTTTTTATGAAGGATGAGGACATCCCAAATACTTTTTTACACTCTTACATAACTGTCATACCTAAAGCGGGTAGGGACCCCATGGAATGTGCGAGCTATCGCCCTATCAGCCTCTTAAACTCTGATCTCAAAATATTCACCAAACTGTAGGCGGACTGTCTAAATAATTGGATTCCACAGCTGGTTCATAAAGACCAAGTAGGTTTCGTTCGCTATCGACAGGCGGGGGACAACACCCGAAGGATCTTAGATCTGGTGGAAGTGGTGAATAGGGAAGGAGTGGAAGCACTTCTTCTGGGACTAGACGCGGAGAAGGCTTTCGATAGGCTGGATTGGTCCTTCATGTTTTCTGTGTTGGACCACTTCGGCCTGTCAGGACCATTTGTCTCAGCCCTGCGGGGCTTGTATTCTCTCCCTGCGGCGACAATTCGCCTCCCTCATGCACACTCCAATCCCCTGCCCATTCGAAATGGAACTAGGCAGGGCTGTCCTCTGTCCCCTTTGCTATATGTCCTAAGCATTGAACCACTGGCAGCACATATTCGACTTAATCCGGACATTATGGAGGTCAAGGTTCAGGATAAATCCTTTAAAGTGGCCCTATTTGCAGACGACGTCCTGTTGTCCCTGACTAATCCCGTCATTTCCCTACCAAACTTACACGCAGTACTAACTCAATACGCTAGACTCTCGGGTTATAAACTTAACTCCGACAAAACAGAGGCTTTACTGCTTAACGTCCCAGAAACTAAATTACAGATCCTTAAACAAAATTTTAAGTACTCTTGGCGTTCAGATTCCCTACGATATTTAGGAGTCAAAATAACCCCCAGTTATAAAACATTATACCAAGCCAATTTCCCGCCCCTGATACGCGAAGTGGAAAATAGCCTGAAAAAATGGTCATCACTTCAAATCTCTTTTTTGGGTAAAATCGCTACACTTAAAATGTCAGTTATCCCTAAATTTCTGTATCTGTTTGAAACACTCCCGGTGCGGGTTCCCCTGGGGGTATTGAAAAAATTCCAATCAAAACTCTTGCAATTTATATGGCACTCAGGAAGGCACCGCATCCCAGATTCAGTACTATGCGCACCACGTACAAAAGGGGGCTTGTCGTGTCCGAATCTTAAGCTTTATTACTATGCCGCACACCTGCGCAGCCTGGCGTCATGGACGACCTTACCGGCTTTTAACAGGTGGACGGAGATAGAGAAGCTTTGGATGGCACCTTTCCACCCCAGCTCTCTAATATGGGGACGCCCTAGTGAAACCCCATCCAGAGAACTCCTGGGTCCGATGGCATTTACATGAGTGGTGTGGCGACAGTGTAGAATGAAGTTCCAGCTGGCCTCACAGTCTTCCCTGCTGACCCCTTTCTTGTTCACACCACATCTGACAAAGGGCATGAACCCGGGGGTGACGGGGCAGTGGGCGAAGGCGGGCCTCTACTGTTTTCGGGACCTGGTCAACCCGGTTACGCTGAAATTGAAGCCATTTTCGGATTTACGATATCAATACAACCTACCCCTTCACCTATATTCCTCATATCAACAGGTATCACATTTTTTCACAGACATTATGGGACGGGCTGGGGCGCGGCGTCCCACAGCATTCGAAATCCTTTGTTCAGGCAGGACTTCAACCAGGGGACTGATCTCGGCCATTTATAACATTCTGATAATCGGGGACCCGCCGGAAGCACTGAAGCATTCATACATGAAGAGATGGGAGGGATGGGTTGGACGCCCCCTTTCAGATGCACTCTGGTCAGTTATATGGGCTAGGACATTTAGGTCCTCGATTAGCACTCTTTATAAGGAAAACCAAGTAAAGATCCTCATGACATGGTACCACACACCAGAACTCCTACACAAATTTAACCGTACCTATCCAGATGTATGTTGGAGATGTGGCCTTGGGGGAGCATCCAAATACCATATATTCTGGACATGCCCGATCATCGATGGCTTCTGGGAGGAGGTGGAATCCTTGATTGGCAGATTGGTGGGGGGTAGTGTGACCAGAGATCCGGTAGTGTATCTGCTGAATGCCCTCCCATCGTCTCTTAGCAAACCTGAACTAAAGCTTTTACTCCATGTCCTTACTGCGGCCAAGTGTCTAATTTCACTGTTCTGGAGAAGGGTAGCCCCGCCCTCTGTCTCAGATCTATATGCCAGAATAAAAGATGTCAGGAATATGGAAAAGCTCACAGCACAGCTCCATAATACAATGGATAAGTTCACAGTGACATGGTCTCTTTGGGATGCCCTAGTGGACACATACCAGATGTAGGGTCGGATATAGGAATGAAGTGACAGATACTCGGGGTTTAGACCGGTATCAGGGGACACCTTCCACCTTCTATTTGACACTTAGAGTGTTAGTGATATAGTCCATCAATGAGCATACTTGTGAAATGGTACATCTATTCGTGTAACTGCATATCTGTGTGTTATTCTTTTCTTTTCTGTTGTACAATATGTTTTAAAAACCTTTTTCAAAATAAAAAGTTGAATAAAAAAAAAAAAAATTAACTGTCTGAGATATCACTTCTGGATCTTGGAGCACATAATATCTCTTCTCTAAAATTTCTTATGATCAGTGTCTATCTTATACACTACACGACAAGCTTATCTCTTACTGGGATCAATATGTGAGTAGATAAATAGGAGTCAATCAGCTGTCCATAAAGTCAAGTGATCATAAATCTATTGAGTATCTTCTTACCGATATCCAGGCTGTCTATGCTATATGTCGTGCTTGTGTAAGTGATAGACTTCAATATAAGATTTAATACTCGAATGTTCTTGGTCAATAAAGTCAGATGTTTTTCTCCTCTGCCGGAAACTTGACAATCTGTATTTTCAGATAAATTCACTAGAAAATCAATGGTTCCCAAAGAAGCCTCAAGAGTTACCTGCAATACGGGAAGATATGTAGGATGTAAGATAGATATATAGATATTACAGATAATCAAATTGTGAAGCATGGGATATCAAACTGAATCTTTGATAGATGAAAATATTTTCGAAAGAAGTTTATTTTAATCAATCCTATACCTCAGTAAAAGAAAATAACATTTAGGTAAAAAGTCCACTTTTTTTTTTTTTTTTTAACATAAACCTTGTCTATGAGGCTGTTGCAGCTCCAAATAACATGATCACAAAACAAGATCTCACAATTATTCACACAGATTGTTGTTAACCTCTACATGAAATTGGACGTACTGGGTATGTCATGAAAGTCAGTGCCATTCTGACCAATGATGTACCCAGTATGTCATGGCGATCGCGGGGGTTCCTGCGCTGTACAATGCGATTGCCTCTGGGTCTCCAGTTTATCTTGCAGCTCCAACTGCCAGGAGTGGTACCCATGCCACTCCCGGCAGTTTAACCGCCTAAATGCTGTGATCAATGCGATAGCAGCATTCAAGAGGCAAGGAGACGAATCGCTTACCTCTCCCTGGCGATTGGGTCCCAGTAAAGCGATCACAGGGACTCGATCACTGACATGGTAACCCTGGGTCGTCACCATGATGACTCCGGGTCACTCAGCTATGGAAAGCCTCACAGACCATGCTGTATGCAAGGTGTGTGAGACAAAGTGTGAGAGGTGCTGCTGCAGCTCTGACAGATATAAGCCACTGCAGTAGATTATATCAGTGATCAGATCACTGAAAGTTAGTGTCCTATAAAGAGACTAAATAAAAAAGTAAAACTAAAAAGTCTTAAAAAAATAGGAAAAATAAACAAAAAAATTATATATATATTCCAATAAATATGTATATTTATGTAAAAAAAAACAAAAAAAAACAGTACACATATTTGGTATTGACGTGTCCGTAACAACCCGAGATGTAAAACTATCACACTAGTTAACTTCTTCAGTGAACACAGTAAAAAACAAATTAAAAATGTAGCAAAATTTTGTCTTTTTATCACAGAGCTGACATAAAAGTGCAATAAAATGCATTCAAAAAGTTATATGTAAATAAAAAATGGTACGGCTGAAAACATCATCTTGTCCTGCAAAAAAATAAGCCACCATATACTGTAGCTGCGTTAGCAAAAAATTAAAAAACTATAGCTCTCAGAATACAGCAAAGCAGTTTTTTTCTATAAAATTGTGTTTTGGCTGCAGAAGCGACAAAACCTAAAAAAGAACTATATAAAAATCTTATCACTAGTGATGAGCGAATACCAAAAAGCTCGGGTGCTCAAGGCTCGGGCCGAGCATCCCAAGATACTCGTGTACTCGGCCCGAGCACCGAGCCCAATGTTATCCTATGGGAGACCCGAGTATTTTTCTGAAATGACCCCCGGCAGCATGTAGAAACCCTAAAAATGTCACAAAAGTCTCAGAAGAGTGCTCAAATGACATGGCAACAGCATGGGGAAGACCACTTGAAGCATTTATCACTCAAAAGTCACAGCTGTGAACAATTTTGTCCGAGTTTTACGCCATTTTTATGGACTCACCAGAAAACCTTCCAAAATGACACCAAAATGAATTTTCATGGCGGAAATGTTAAGGGCACATACCCAATAGTGAGATAGAGCTGGTGTATGTTACTTTTTGAGATTAATACATGAATGATTTTACGTAAAACATTGTGTGGCACTCCGATGTCCAAAACGCACGTTTTGTGCTTTTTACTAGCGATGTCGGTCATTTTTTTTTTCATTCTAACTCCCGTCGGTCGGTCTCGCTCTGTCTGTCTCTCTCTGTCTTGTCTGTCCCCCTCTCACAGTCTGTCGGTCATTCTCCCCCCTCTCTCTTACTTACCGTTCCCCGATCACTGCTGCGGCACTGCACAGCTGTTCACTAAACTCCGGCGGCTTTTCCTCTTTTGAAAAAGCCGGCCGCTCATTAAACAATCTCGTATTCCCTGCTTTCCTGCGCCTCTGATTGGTTGCAGTGAGACACGCCCCACACTGAGTGACAGGTGTCTCACTGCACCCAAACACAGCAGCCGGTGGGTGTGTGTATACTGTGCAGTGAAATAAATAATTAAATAATTTAAAAAAACGGCATGCGGTCCACCCAATTTTAATACCAGCCAGATAAAGCCATACGGCTGAAGGCTGGTATTCTCAGGATGGGGATCTCCATGTTATGGGGAGCCCCCCAGCCTAACAATATCAGTCAGCAGCCGCCCAGAATTGCCGCATACATTATATGCGACAGTTCTGGGACTGTACCCGGCTCTTCCCAATTTACCCTAGTGCGTTGGCAAATCGGGGTAATAAGGAGTTAATGGCAGCCCATAGCTGCCACTAAATCCTAGATTAATCATGTCAGGCGTCTCCCCGAGATTTCTTCCATGATTAATCTGTAAATTACAGTTAAAAAACACACACACACGAAAAATCCTTTATTAGAAATAAAAAACACTAACAAAGTCCCTCATCACCAATTTATTAACCCCGACAAACCCTCCATGTCCGGCGTACTCCACAGTCCTCCAGCGTCGCATCCAGCTGTGCTGCATGCAGGTGACAGGAACGCTGCAGGTCCTGGAGGTCAGCCATGGTGGTGATTGTTCGGCGTCCGGAAGCAGAAGAGTAGGTAACTCCTTCCTCTCCCAGACTAACCCTTTCCCTGCTCCTCCTCTTCCTCCCAGGCTAAGACCATCCCCCAATGCCATATTAGGCATACACCCAACTGTCCCTATTAACCCCATCACTCCCTACCTCCCCCTTGGTCATGTCGCCCCTCCCCCCCAAGTGGGTCCGTGGCTTTCTGTCTCTGCCTAAAGGCACAGAGTGTAGACCTGTTCACTTCAGTATGTAGCAGATCTGGAATCGTTGTGGAATTTTGTGTGGATTATGTTAGAACTGTGTGTGTTTGGGGTTAATAAATTGGAGAAAAGATAGGTTTTTTTGTACTTTTATTTCAAATAAAGGATTTTTTCGATATTTGTGTTTATTTCTTTTCACTTATAGATTAGTATTGGGGTGTCTCATAGATGCCTGCCATTATTAATCTAGAGCTTAGCAGCAGCTGTGAGCTGTTATTAATCCCTTATACTACCCCAATTGCCTCGGCACCAAGGCAATCTCAATGAGCTGTGTAAAGGGCCAGGATTGTCACATCTAATGGATGTGACAATTGTAGGCAGTGTGAGGTAGCGACCACCAATGTTGTGGATGGTCGCAGTGGAGAAGGATCCCCCTGTGATATTGAACTGAAGGTGTGACTGTGGGACTTGTAGTTCCACAGAACTTGGGTTGTAATTAAGGGTTAGGTTCCCTTTAAACTGTGACCAGTGTGATGGACAGAGCTGGAGAATCACATACCTCCACCTGTGGGTGTATCCGGTTGGGTTTTAAGAGACTGTTAGTTTTAGAAACAGGAGGAGCCTGAGAGTGCTGCACATGGAGGATGTGTGCTGGAGGTCTCAGTCTGTGTCAAGACTGAAGAGAGACTTCTGGAAATCAGTCCAGGTGAGGGCTGGGGAAAAATACTGCAGCCTGGCTGGAGAGGGCTGGAGGCTGCAGGAAGCACCACAGTGATTTGTGTTCGCTGGCTGGAGCCAGAGTGTGGAGAATCCACTATGGACATTTAATTGGACTGGAAGCCCACGGTATGTGGATGTTATATTTTCCTTTAAGCCAGGAGAGGCTTTGTTACATTTGGAAGGGCAGTTTATGTTGTACTAATAAACTGCTGCATTTTTGAGAGACTGCGTTGCCTATGTATGCCTAAGCTACCCTGCATCGCTGCAAGCGAGTAAACCCCCTGGGTTGCGGTAAGCAACGTTCACATATGGTGCTAGATAGCGGGCAGCAATCCAGGCAGCACGTCTAACAACTGCAGAGGTGTTGTTCCTGTGGATCAGCCGGGTCCATGAAGGTTTTTTTTTTTTTCTCTGCTGTCTACACACTGCAAGAAAGTGTTGCCTGTGGATCGGCGGGTCCACGAAAACATTTTTTGAAGCGGTTTGCAGTGGATCGGCGGGTCCACGAAAGTTCACGGCGCACTCAAGCGGCTTGCGGTGGATCGGCGGGTCCACGAAGGTCCGTGGGAGCTGAGTGACCATGACTGGAGCAGCTTGTGTGGATGAGATACTGTTAAAGTACCCGGTGCAGGTCGGTGAGCAACTGCAGGACACTGGTCGCCAGGAGGTAGAGCAGAATGGGCTGCAGCGGCGACGGGAGTCGCTGGCAGAGCGTCTGGACTTGGTGGCGTTGGACAAGTGGGTACAGTCCCTTGTGGGGCCAGTGCACACACAGGGTGCCCAGAAGGATACCTGGGGCACAGAGGTACTGTGTGGTTTGAGACATGCGTTTTCCATGGAAAGGCTATGGAATGTACCCTCTGGGGACTGGGTTGCCCAAAAGGGGGTGGAATCCCATGAAGGGGTTGTTGCCCAAAAGGGGATGGAGCATCCCATAGACAAGGGCGCAGTGGCGCAGATGGACAGTAGTCAAGCACAAAGGTGTTCATGCTGCAAGTGTCCTGTCTGCAGTATAGACCACCCATCTGACGAGAAGCCACGTCTGTGTACCGTGGAAGTGGATGGGGAATCTGTAACTGGACTTGTAGACTCAAGGAGTTTGGTGACCCTGGTGAGGGCCACATCTGATGTCTACCTGATTCCTGGAAAGAAGTTCCACGCCAACTGCACCCACAATAATGATAAAGAATACCCAATGACCAGTGTGGTCATTAAGACAAAAACGGACATTGTTTCTCATGATGTTGGTGAAGTTTCAGATTTACAGCACCCAATTATTATAGGTTGGGACTCTAAATTATTTGTGGAAATGTGGAAGCAGGGGGAAGTGTCCGGGTGCTTTTGTAAGAGCCGTAACAGTCCAAAGGAAGCTCCACCACAGTGGGAGATTAAAAAGAGTTCTTGTGGGGTGGCTGTGTGTGGTAAGGTGAAGATAGCACCCCCTAAAGGTGACTGTCCTAAGTTAGTGGGGAGCAAAGAAAAAGGTGGACATGCCCAACTTAGTGACATGATGTGTAAGAAAATAAATGACAATATGACCGTTAGTGACAGGGGAGCTCCAGAAAAGGGAGCCAACACCTGGTTAGGTGGGAACATGTTAGTCCAGGACACCAGGGCGAGTGACGATGACTCCAGTAAATACACTAACTCTACTAAAGTGACAAACGAGTACAGTGACGTACTGATGAGCGAACAGGGGAAAACCTCCTCCCGTCGCCGAAGGCACAACAGGCGTAGAGAGGCGGAGCGAGCTACAACCTCTGAAAATATGGTCCAGGTAGAGACAGTGTCATGTAGTTCTGCCAAAAGGGTGGATTCCCTTCCAGAATCTGAGTGTGCAGAGAAGGTTGAGAAAGGCACGTTGCCAATAGCAACCGCTAATGTAGTGTTGGACAGCAAAATCATGCAAAAGAAAGATGAGTCTGAGCTGGAACTGACACATTGTAACGGCAGAAATCAGCAGAGTGAAAGTGCAGAAAAGGAGCCGACCAAAACAGTAGTGGTGATGTCCCCTATGATTTCCTGGTGTGAGGCTGATGGTCTGTTGAGTGAAAACCCTATAGGAGAAGAAATCCTGGAGGCTGTTGGTGGAGGAAAAATCCACAAAGGTCATGGTGAGCAGACCAGTGATCCAACCAGTGCTGGCGTGAATAATAGTGCAAACGGCACAAAAGCTGTTGTAGACCTCAGAGAATCTGAGGTTGAAGGTATGGAGTGCAAGAAAGCCTCTGAAGTTTCAGAGAATCAAGAGGAAATTGAGGGAGATTCTGCAGAGTCCCAAGAGATGGCTGAAGCTGCAGAAATTGAGAGAACCCTTAAAGTAGGGAAATTTAGCCCAAAAGTCCCATCACCGGGTAAGCAACGTTCACAGCAGCTGCAGGCTGCTATTTTTAGGCTGGGGGGGACCTATAACCATGGGTCTCCCCAGTCTGACAATATCAGTCTCCAGCTGACTGCTTTATCATGGCTTGGTATCAAAATTGGGGAGGATTGTACGTTTTCTATAAGGTAATTTACCTAAATAATATTAAAAAAAAGCCGCATGGGGTCTCTCTTAGTTTGATACACAGCCAATATAAGCACACAGCTGGGGGCTGCAGCCTGTAGCCGTATGCTTTATCTGTGGTAGGTATCACAATATGCGGGACCCTACGCCAATTTTTTAATTTATTTATTTTTATACAACTATAGCTATGCAGACAGCATGTGTGGTTCCAAGTAGTCATGCACAAAGTGCCACAGGATGGGGGCGCTGTCTGACTACAGTCAGAGATACCAGGACTGCCAATGAGTGGGGGGAAGCAGCGAATAAGTATGAGGGTAACGAGCAGCCCGGAAATAGTGTGTGGGAGACTCAATGTGATTGCTTGAATACACCTGGCCCTTTCTACCACCATTTTAAAACACAATATTTGGGTCCACATAGACTTATATGGAGATCTGCGTCTGGGCCCCGGGACCAAAATCCCCTGCCCACCTAGCTGCGCCACTACACCGCTCCCGGGAGCCCCCGTACCTTCACCGCAGCAGCGGTGTCCACGATCACCACAACCCGTGGGTAGCATCACGAATTATCACCTCAAACCCAAGCACCCCCACATTCCCGCATGCAACGCCAACCCCCTTGCAGAGCGACGTGACCCCCGGGTCCATGAGAGGCTCTAGCCACCACCCGCAGTACACGAGATCTGAGCGGCTTGGCGGTCACAGCCGAGGCCGCGGTGCGGTACAAACCCAGTGCAGGAACGGGTTACCCCTGGTGGTGCAATGGTATGGTTGGTGGGTCCCTGCTGTGCTCGGTCACAGCGGGACATTTTAACGTGGGACCCTGCTGTGCTGGGTCACAGCAGGGCATGTTAATGTGCTGGGTGTCCTCGAGCCCGTGTGGTGCGGCTGAGGGCACATGGTGGAGCTGGTGTTGCAATCATGTACAACAGGACTCTTCACTTACCCCCCCCCCCTCCTTTGCTGGTGGTTATGTTTTATAGAGTTATTACTATATTTATTAATAAAATGTTATTGATTATTTTGGTGTTAATA
This sequence comes from Anomaloglossus baeobatrachus, assembly GCF_048569485.1. NCBI lineage: Eukaryota > Metazoa > Chordata > Amphibia > Anura > Aromobatidae > Anomaloglossus > Anomaloglossus baeobatrachus. Next base: position 405,859,465 of record NC_134357.1, on the reverse strand, counting down.
AACGAGGCTGCTGTGGCCTTTTTATATCCAATGTCACGCAGTCTGTGTCTTATTTTGGGTGGAGAAGCGGTAAAAGGTGGATAACTGGTTTGGGTCAGTACGGCAAGATAGGGCCGTCAGTCAGACTTTCCTAAGTCATGTATTTTATTGTTGTAATTTGTTATTTTTGTTGTTAAAGCTGTAAAAAACAGAAAATAAATAATTGCGGAATTAAAAAAAACTGCCAAACAAGATGCCAAGGTCATCGTCGAATAAGGAACGGGACAAATAAAAAAATCAACATCAGCATCGTATATCTGACCGTCTCCTTCAGATGTAGCAGAGCCCAGTCTGTCAAATGCTAATCCTTCTTGGCTGTGCTACATATGACCTTCTCACACAGATGTAGCAGTGGTGAGACTGCCCTGCCACATCTGATGTAGTAACTCTGACAGAGTGACAGGGCAGAGCAGAATGGCTGTGCAGAGTGGTAGGGAAGAGTGGCGGGGCAGAGTGGAAGGCGGAACGTTACAGGGCAGAGTAGTAGGGCAAAGCAGAGTGACAGGGCAGAGTGACAGGGCAGAGAGATGGTGAGATTTAACAGTATCATAGTATCATAGTATCATAGTTTTAAGGTTGAAGGGAGACTTCAAGTCCATCTAGTTCAACCCGTAGCCTAACATGTTGATCCAGAGGAAGGCAAAAAAAAACCCCAGTGAAGAGACTGATCTAGTATCCCCGTCTCGGCTTTACTACATCTGACCATCTCAGCTCTGCTACATCTGAGAAAGACAATCTGATGTTGCAGAGCAAAATCTGAAGAAGCCTCTCTGACCATCTCTGTTCGATTTCATCTAACTGTCTCAGCTCTGCTACAGCTAACCATCTCTGCTTTGCTATATCTGATTGAGTTGGTCAGATGTAGTAGAGCATTGTACTCCGCTCCATGCACACGCTGCAGTCTTGTCACAAAAACTGCACCCAAACTATAACCAAAACTGCACATTGTCCCAGTGTGCTTGGAAATGTAAGACTGCTGAGACCCCAACAAACCCACAATCAATCGTCCCATGTAATGAAGAATCAGACTCAGGTATATAAAATCAGAACTCTTTTATTTGGAGATTGAATAACCAAATCTCATCTTTTAGTGGATGGTGGTCGGTCACAGCCCAAAATATCAAAATAAAAGTACTGTAATAAATCACAGTAAGCCAGTACAAAGCGTTGCGCCGCAGCCGGACTCCCGGCGCGGGTTGCTTTTGTACAAAAAACCACCAACGTTGCTGAATTGACCGCTGCTGTGACTACATACGATATTATGAAATCCAAAACTTGTATAAATCATTGTGTAGCAGCCGGACTCCCGGCGCAGGAAAGCCAAAACTCGTACATATCATTGTGTAGCAGCCGGACTCCCGGCGCAGGAAAGCCAAAACTCGTACATATCATTGTGTAGCAGCCGGACTCCCGGCGCAGGAAAGCCAAAACTCGTACATATCATTGTGTAGCAGCCGGACTCCCGGCGCAGGTCAGCTTTTTGCACCAAAACCATCACATCAAACCTGAAAAAGGGAGGGAGGGTGGGACAGCTGCCTCCGGGTCCCACAAAGTGGGGAGAGACCGGAAGAGGCCGGGAAGAGGTTTATAAAGGGAGGAAGCAGGAGAAGGAGAACAGAACCATTGGCTGCAACAAAACAGGGAGGAGGGAGAAATTACATGGGACGACCAGATTAACCCCTTATCACGGGGCACAGCAGTCAGGGGGCCCTCAGTCAAATACTGGGATGCCCCACAGACTGCTGAGACCCCAACAAACCCACAATCAATCGTCCCATGTAATGAAGAATCAGACTCAGGTATATAAAATCAGAACTCTTTTATTTGGAGATTGAATAACCAAATCTCATCTTTTAGTGGATGGTGGTCGGTCACAGCCCAAAATATCAAAATAAAAGTACTGTAATAAATCACAGTAAGCCAGTACAAAGCGTTGCGCCGCAGCCGGACTCCCGGCGCGGGTTGCTTTTGTACAAAAAACCACCAACGTTGCTGAATTGACCGCCAAGGAGGAGCAAAGTAGCAAACTGTGCTCCGACCCCCACCCAGAAAATAAGGCATGCTCAATACCAACCTGCAAACGAAAGAAATATATCCACTCTAAGTTATGTTAAATGTATACCAGCGAGAAACAGAAGCTCTGAATCGTCCGCCGCAAATAAAACTTGGCACTCCAGCTTGAAGTGTACCCAACGATTCTCCAATAGCCAACATGCATTCATTGCGAGGAATAACCTCTGCTAAACCAATAAAAGCTCCTAAAGCAACGCGGAACTCATAGTAACAACCTGCAAATCAAAGGACTATTTCAACTTTAACAATGTTAAATGTATACCATAAAAACAAAACAAAACGTGGCACTCCAGCATGGAGTACTCAACAATCCATCAATAACCGTCCTGGCTTATCTCACAAAGAATGACCTCTGACTAAACCAATAGAAGATCACAAGCAATGACCTGACTAAACCGATATAAGATCCTAATGCAACCTGGAACTCATCATAGTGAAATCTACGCAGAACAGGCAGAGGGTGTCCCCAAAATGGAAAAAACAGAAACACGTAGAAAGGCGTTCAGTGGGATCATAACTTTCAGCAAATCGGAAATCGGTCCTGCCAAAACTTGTCTCAGATGCCTTCCACCTGCATAGCTTTCCATTCTCCGGGCTGCTCATGGTGAGCAGCCAAAAATCCATAGCACGGATCTGACACCATCTGAAAAAGAGAAAATTGTTACCAAAGCAATAAACCGGTCTAATATACCTGAGGAAACAATCAGCATGTGAAGGCTCGGTGATTTGACATTGGAATCCAAATTGAAAAGACCAATTGTACAAGTTATGGTATCATAACAAATATCATCAGGACTGGTACTGGGAAACAAAAGTGTATTATTCCACTTCTCCTATGATCGGGACCCTGCATACCACCTAGTATGCAGAAAACAGTGCACTTACCACACCTATCAGAAGTACTCCTCTACCATTTTGTAAGAGATATATATATTTGTAAGAGATATATATATATATATATTTTATTTTTTTTTTTTTTTTTTTTTTTTTTTTATAGTTTGACCATTCTAATAATTTTATTACTTTTTCCCATGATGACGGCAAAAGAGCAGGTAAGTATAGACTAGTAAAATTGGTCCAAGGATAGAAAACGAGGCACTCAAGAACAAATATCTGAAGGCTTGGTTGTTGGACCTTGAAATCCAAATGAAAAAAGTCCAAACGAAAAATTTACGGTATCAAAGACCACTGGGACTTGTTTTGGAAAATAAAAATTGTATTATCCAGTCGAACTGTAATCAAGACTCCCTAGTCTCCCAGTATTCAGAAGACCAGCGCAACGGTGTTTAACCATACTCACAAGAAGTGGGCAACTACAGTCTCACTTTTTTTTTTTTTTTTTTTTTTTTTTTTTTGCGCCACGCTATTTATCTTTTAGTCCTTACTGGTTTTGGAAGCAAACACATAATAGCGAACATATGAAAAACCGTGCCTACAAATATCCTTGCACCATGTTTTACCATAAGCTTACCATGTTGTAGAGACCTCCCAGGAGACCTCACAGCATCATCGACCATACACATCACTTCGCACAAGGGGTGGAAATGGATCCCCTCCGCTCTGGAATTGGGGCAAAGCTCCCAGAGTATAATGAAAGCAAGAAGGAGCGTAAACAACAATTATTTCTCCAACTAAACCGTAGTGGGGCCAGGACCAATTGGACACCAAACACTAAAGAACCATAATCTGATGGGTGATGACACAGAGGGGTAAAAGGAGAAGCCATGACAAATGGTCTAAGAATGGCAGTGCTCATGTTAATGGACCAAAAGCAAAAACAAAATCTGAAGCGTGGTATTAGTGGGAAACACAGAAATGTAAGGTGAATTAACCAAACTCTAGGATACCCGAGACGCCCTAACGCACAGGACCCGAAATATTTAAAAACAAATTCCCAAACCAGAGCCTGAAGTAAGGCAATTAAAGGATGAAAGGGAATCTATCAAACCATCAGATGTCTGGCCCTAAAGCGTTATACGATATTGTGATGGGGGAAATGTAAAGTGTCAACGCTGGGACTGAACCAGGGATCTGTATGTTACCCGCACAATTACCATTGAACTATACCTCAATCACGGTCAAAGGCCCATTGTGGAAAGGGGCGACTGGCATGGGAAAATTCCCACATCAAGAGAAAAGGAAAAACCGACAAGGGAAATCCCACCCAACGGGTGAATTAATTACCAACAAACAAACAAACAATCAATAACAAAGGGTGCGACTCTAAATAGGGGAACGCTGGACCAAACCTGAAGGAACATGACGTGAGTAATAAACTGGGCAAGCATTAAATCATCAAGCGGTGTATTTTAGAAAGATCCCGTCACGCAATTAATGACCATTCAAGGAAAGGTCTAAAATGGCTCAATAAAATAAGAGGAATAGAAAGCCAAGAAGAGTGTTATAAATTAATGTCTTGCTGCAAAGCGATCAAAATTGGTGACAGTGTGAATGAACTGGTAAAATGAAAGGCAGACCCGATGTCTGATTATGAATGTTAAATTGGTGACAGTGTGAATGAACCGATCAAACGAAAGGCAGACCCGATGTCTAATGCTGACAGTGTGGATGAACCGGTAACACGAAAGGCATACCCGGTGTCTGATGCGGTGTGGATGAACCAGTAAAACACAATGCACGCTCCTGAAGCAAACCTGCAAAATGTGTTGGGATCGGATACATATAGATTATATTATATATATACACAGCATATATATATATATCAACTAATACTGAATGGTGAATAATTGTTTAATAAGGAATGGCTAATAATTAGGTAAGTAACAGAGGGCTGTCACAACAGAAACTGATCCAGTGTAGGTGTTGGAAACTGAGGCCCCTGTAGGGGAGCGGGCGTGAAGCTTTGTTGGCAAACCCCTCAAAAGCAGATGAACGTGTGCGCATTGTAATTAGCAACCTAGTAAATCAGCAGCTCTAAGAAATATCCGGGGGTCAAATACATATGATGCCATGCTCCATTTTTTCTTTTTTTTTTTAAAAAAAAAAAAAAAAAAAAACAAAAAACTTTTTAACTGGAATCATGTCTTATTTCCCCTCCCAAAGCCCTGGAATAAGGGTACTCACCACTGTCTTGAGGAACCAGGAGGGGCTGGCTGGCACGCAGATGCCTGGAGGGTCGGCGATGGGACCTATGACGTCCTTCTGCGGGGACATTCCGAGGAGCGAGAGGACGTTCAGATGATGAAGGTGAACGACGTAGTGAATGTCTTCGGTGATGACTCGTTTGTGAAAACCTGTGGTAAACCAAAACGCCTGCTCCAGCTATTACAGGCCGGCCAGCGGTGAAAGATACCTAGGAGCAGGGTCGTGCAGAGCGGGTACCACAGCCGTAACGGCATGTCGGGGATCCAGCACCCGCATGCTCAAGATCAAAAGGGGGGGGGGGTAGAAGGGGCCATACCAGCGGGAGACAGCACAGGTAGTGATTAATAATGGAGTGGGGGCATAACATCAGGGACAGGGACATCAGGTGCCTTTATTATTATAGCCTCAGCCACCGGCAGAGACTGTGGGGTAGGGACATCACTGGATGAGGCACTGATGCTGGACAATTAATGCAGCTGCTAATTCTGCGAAGGGGGTGAGGTGCAAAATGTTTGGGCCTCTTCCAGGAATGATGAAAGCTGCCACATGATTGGGGCATGTACAAATTGCAGAGCAGTGTTTCCAGAGGGGGTTACACACACACACACACACACACATATATATACACATACATACATACATACATACATACATACATGCCCACAAACACATATACATACATACATACATACATACACACACACTGTCCATAGCCTATTCATTTATATATATATATATATTTTAATTTTATATCCTATTTAATTTTATATATTTTAATTTCTTTATTTCTTATATATTTTTATACATTTCTCACTTACAGCAGGAATATATAAAATAGATATATATATATATATCTATAAAATAGATATATATATCTATCTTGGGACACAGTAGAGTGGGGTGTGCAGGCAGGGGAGGGGGGGAGAATTGTGACACTGGATAGGCCACGCCCACCACCTGAAAGGAGCCCATACACTCCAGGATCAACTATACAGGTGGCTGCGGGTGGGCGGGGCCAGAAGTGTGACGCGACCCAGGGAGGAACAGTGCACGGGTGCCGAGCAGACAGCACCAGAGGTGAGAGAGTGAAGGGGGGGGGGGCTGGGACTGCAAGGAGAGGAGCCCGTGGTGCGGGCAGTTAAAAAGAGATAGCAGCGCCGCGCTCCCTGCATAGAGGGAGAGCAGCAGCCGCTCAGTGTTAATAGGGGGTAGGGCCAGTGCACAGCTGCCGGCTCATATACTAAAGGGAGGAAGGTGGCGAGGCTACAGCCCTCCGTGACTGGAGGTACATAGAGGGAGGGAGATGGGGGGGGGGGAGCGGGCGGTTGGGGGGGTGTTTGTGTAAATGAAAGGGTGCGCGCGCTGCGCTGCCGCGCTGGGTAACTGTCGGTTTGGTGGGGCAGGTACTGAGGAGGGGGGCACTATGGGAACAGTGCACTGGGGTTTAGGCGATCCGGCTGCCGAGCACGCCGACCTCCCGCTGGCATGGATGGGAGCAGGGACAGGAGTTTGACAATCAGGAGGGACGGGACACCGGCCAGCAATGAGGGATGGCAGCCATGCATCCCAATCCCTCCTGATAGTCCGGGATGGCAGCGGTTAGATCGACTGCCGTACTCACTCTCTCCAGGTGCACAGCGGGGACAGCTGCCTCCGGGTCCCACAAAGTGGGGAGAGACCGGAAGAGGCCGGGAAGAGGTTTATAAAGGGAGGAAGCAGGAGAAGGAGAACAGAACCATTGGCTGCAACAAAACAGGGAGGAGGGAGAAATTACATGGGACGACCAGATTAAACCCTTATCACGGGGCACAGCAGTCAGGGGGCCCTCAGTCAAATACTGGGATGCCCCACAGTAGTGATGGACAATCCCAAACTGTAAAGTTCGGGGATTGTACCGACCACATAGTGATCCTGTACACAGTCCCGATGACAAGCTTTCCTGGGAAGCTCGTGTTACAGTTCGGGTCTAGGGGCTGTAAAAAAAGCACATTATTAAAAAACATTATGATTATACTTACAGGTCCCGCGATACGTCCTGCAGACTCTGTCTCCCTGCGGCTTCTGCTTCCACATCCGATCATTGCTGTGCCCCCCGTAAGCACCAATCCCTAAAAGACCTTCTATGACGTCATAGCCATGGGACCAGTGTGGTGCGAATGTAGTACAGACATTGGGTTAGACTGGTCACATGACTATGACGTCATCGAAGGTCCTGTTAACTGCACTTTGACTGTCACTGTGCGAGTGTCGCATCACTTCACCCGGTACATCGCACACTCTCCCGACAGCAGCGGGTCGGCTGTATGTATTTCCATGCAGCTGAGGCGCTCCTGTCCTGAGAGCATCAGGCCATGTGGGGTGATGCAATGCGAGACGCAAGTGGAATCCTACCCTCACTGTCAGCCTGCTTCTCACTCTGTATAGAGCGATGAAGCAGAGCTGACATGGCTCTATCTGCTCACAGGTCTTGTCAAGCTTGTGATTTGAATACCAGGCCATTCTTACATCTTTGATCATTTGAGGATTGACCTGGCCACATTTTTTACCAAAATTGGTTGAAATTGCCTGGACAGCCTCATCTCCCATTATTTTAGTTCTTTATGCAGAAGGCAATGACCTCTGCGCTTTACGCTTAGTGGAACTGCTCACTGTGATGCAGTGTGACGTTGACAGGTTCTATGGATTCTTTCCAGAACTTGTTCTGGTATGGTAAGAGGCCATACATTGAGTTGCATGGCAGAGTACTAAGTAGGTTGCGGCAATCGAGTACTTGCTGAATGGGCAAGTGTCTCAATTTGTGCATTTTAAGGTCAGAGTGATTGTTGGACACTGGCAACTTGAAGGAGACAATTCACAGCTTATGTTGCCTAATTGTGTCCACTTTATGGATATAGGTTTAGATATTTATCTTTCTGGCCTGCAGAATGCCATTGAGCAGACCCAATGTTTGATGGGTGGGGGACAGAGCGCTGCTGTAGACACTGTTCCTCCTTGGCGGTCAATTGCACAACTTTGATGGTTTTTGTACGTAGGCTGACTTTCATCAGGAGTCCGTGGTTGCCTAATACATCATAGCAATTGTTTAGCGGGCCAATCATGCCTTATCTCTGTGATTTACTTTATCTTTCATGCTGTGACCAACCTCCATCCATTAAAAGATAAGACTTCTTGTGTACATTTCTCCATTAAAGAGAGTTTTGTTTCTCATATAAGTGTGGCTTTATTACATGGGAACGTTTTATCAGTTTTTGCTGGGTGTCAGCAGTCAGATTATTATGGTTCAGTGGATATATATTATCATGTATGCAATTTGCTGATATACTGTATAATAAATTAGAGTTGTATTATTATTTGGGGGGGGGAGGATTTGGGAGACCTATTTTTTATTTCGCTTTTCTTCCATGAAGTTTTTGAGATCTGTCCTGATTGATGGATGAGGTAGGGCTACACAGACAAATATAGATAAAAATGGCTGGATATTGGACAATTTGTGAAGCAGTAGTGCACAGATAGTGCTGTTATGTTTGTTTGTTGTTTTTTTTTTACATAATGTGTTTCCTCACAACGCATAGCAGATCTTTGGGGGACATATTTTTATCACTTTGAAAGTGCATATTTTCCACTGCTACTATGGAATCCCTCCGGGCCCCAATTACAGGGAGATTATCCAGTGAGAAGTCCCTATAAGAACTAATATGGGTGCACTAGGACCAGGGTTGTCAAATTGACTCTATTTTTTTTTTTGTGGACAGCTTACCAAAAAAAAAAAAAAAATCACTGACAAACAATCATTTTATAGACACATTGTAAAACCATCAATCATTATGATTATGAGTGATCCATTTCTACAGCCCATAATTTTGATAAGACATCATCTGAATTCACAGTAAACTTAAAATAACGACAATTACAGTCAAAATAATCTGTATAAGTTTTTTCATCTCCATAAAAATTACAGTAGCCTTAAATTTTTTATTTATGGACAGTGCAGAAAAGTGACCTATTTTTATGGCCTGTCCTGTAATTTCTGGATGGGTAAGCAACTCTGGCTAGGACTCAGCAGATCTGCTATGTCAGATGGACACTGGCTGAGACTCATGGAGCCCTTTGTGGCTGCAAAAGAGAAGGAGAAGGTGGTAATAAACAGTTTTTGATGTTGTAGGAGATACAGTGTTTTCCGTAATGAATAGTACTGTAATATATTTGTGCTTGATGTTAAATGTATATTGGTGCGGCGATGTAGCAGATCCGGAGCAGCACAGCAACAGGCGCCATCTAGCGGCCGATGGGTTTATATTAATGTAACTGTACCTTTTTAAGTGTATTGCATTGTATTTCTTTGCTCTAAACTTTATCCTGACTGTCCTTTATCTCTACTGGGTAACACGGTACAAAGATATATTTTACCTGTATCCTGACTGGTAATTTAGTTTATACAATGTAGTGTGTTTTATGTAAGGTGTTTTATTACAGGAAATATGGTATTAATGATGTGTAAAGTATAGAAATGTTAAGCAGGATAATATGGAGTAAACTATAGTAAGTAACAGGCATAGGAATGTTAAGATAGGATGTTTAGATAACCTTTAGTACAATATAGGGACAAGGGGGCAGGAGGAACTTCTTCTTCTTCTTCTTCATTTCATGGTGCTGTACATGAGAAAGGGGGTTACGTACAGAATACATATATAAGTTACAATAGACAGACTAGTACAGAGGGAAGAGGGCCCTGCCCTTGCGGGCTTACATTCTATAGGATTTTGGGGAGGAGACAGTAGGTGGGGCGTAGGTGGGGCGGCAGCTCCGCGCGGTGGTGGGGCGGCAGCTCCGCGCGGTGGTGGGGCGGCAGCTCCGCGCGGTGGTGGGGCGGCAGCTCCGCGCGGTGGTGGGGCGGCAGCTCCGCGCGGTGGTGGGGCGGCAGCTCCGCGCGGTGGTGGGGCGGCAGCTCCGCGCGGTGGTGGGGCGGCAGCTGTGGTGGTGAAGCAGTGAGGTCATTGAAGGTTATAGGCATTTCTGAACAGAAGAGTTTTCAAGTTCTGTTTGAAGTTTGCAAGTGTAGTAGATAGTCTGACATGTTGAGGCAGCGAATTCCAGGAGACTGGGGATGCTCGGGAGAAGTCTTTGAGTCGGTTGTGTGAGGAGCGAATGAGAGAGGAGGAGAAAAGGAGATCTTGGGAGGTTCGGAGATTGCGTTTTGGAGAGTAGTGAGAAATTAGTTCAGAGATATACGGAGGAGATAGATTATGGATGGCTTTGTAGGTCAGTGTTAGTAATTTGAATTGAATACGGTGGAAGATTGGGAGCCAATGGAGGGATTTGCAGAGAGGAGAAGCAGGGTGGTATTGAGGAGAGAGGTGGATCATTTGGGCAGCAGAATTAAGGATGGACTGGAGAGGGGCGAGCGTGTAAGCAGGGAGACCACAGAGGAGGATGTTGCAGTAGTCAAGGCGGGAGAGAATATGAGGACATGCACTAGCATTTTTGTAGATTGGGAATTGAGGAAAGGGCGGATTCTGGAAATATTTTTGAGTTGAAGACGGCAGGAGGTGGTCAGGGATTGGATGTGTGGTATGAAGGACAAGGCAGAGTCAAAGGTCACTCCGAGGCACCGAACTTTGTGTGCTGGGGAGAGCGTGATGTTATTTATTGTAATAGGTAGATCAGGTAGAGGGTGTAAGTAAGATGGAGGAAAGATGATCAGTTCAGTTTTGGCCACATTGAGCTTTAGGAAGCGAGAGGAAAAGAAGGAAGATATAGCCGATAGACACTCTGGGATTCTGGACAGCAGAGAAGTGACATCTGGACCAGAGAGGTAGAGTGTCATCGGGATATAGGTGGTACTGGACGCCGTGGGACTTTATGAGTTGTCCCAGGCCAATTGTATAGATGGAAAAGAGTAAGGGTCCCAGGACAGAGCCTTGAGGGATGCCAACAGAGAGATGGCGGGATGAAGAGGTTGTGTGGGAGTGGGAGACACTAAAAGTGCGGTTGGAGAAGTATGAAGAGATCCAAGAGAGGGCGATGTCTCTGACACCAAGGGAAGAGAGGATCTGTAGTAGCAGGGAGTGGTCGACAGTGTCAAAGGCTGAAGACAGGTCTAGAAGTAGGAGTATAGAGAAGTGGTTGTTAGCTTTGGCAGTAAGTCGTTTGTGATTTTAGTCAGGGCAGTTTCAGTGGAATGATGTGGACGAAAGCCAGACTATAGGTTATCAAAGAGAGAGTTAGAGGAGAGGTGGGAGGAAAGTTCAGCATGGACATGCTGTTCCAGGAGTTTTGAGGCGAATGGAAGTAGCGATATGGGGTGATAGCTGGCAGCAGAGGTTGGGTCAAGTGAAGGTTTCTTTAGGATGGGTGTGACTGTTGCATATTTAAAGGCAGAAGGGAAGGTACCAGTTGTTAAAGATAGGTTGAAGAGATGGGTTAAGGCTGGAATAAGCATAGCGGTGAGGTCGGGGAGGAGATGGGATGGGGTCAAGTGCGCAGGTTGTGAGGTGCGCTTTTGAGAGAAGATACGCAAGTTCTCCTTCTTAGAAGCTAAATGCAGGGGTTAGCAGACCAGCTAGATATAAATACAATGGTAACCTGGGAGACAGAGCACAGTGGCTGGAGTAAAGGTACCGTCACACTAAGCGACGCTCCAGCGATCCCACCAGCAACTTGACCTGGCAGGGATCGCTGGAGCGTCGCTACACGGGTTGCTGGTGAGCTGTCAAACAGGCAGATCTCACCAGCAACTAGTGACCAGCCCCCAGCCAGCAGTGACGCGTGGAAGCGATGCTGCTCTTGGTAACTAACCCGATATTTACCTTGGTTACCAGCGCACACCGCTTAGCGCTGGCTCCCTGCACTCCTAGCCACAGTACACATCGGGTTAATTATCCGATGTGTAGTCTGGCTATGTGTGCAGGGAGCAGGGAGCCGGCACTGACAGCGTGAGAGCGGCGGACGCTGGTAACGAAGGTAAATATCGGGTAACCAAGGAAAGGGCTTCTAGGTTACCCGATATTTACATTGGTTACCAGCGTCTGCAGAAGCCGGCTCCCTGCTCACTGCACATTCAGTTGTTGCTCTCTCGCTGTCACACACAGCGATGTGTGTTTCACAGCGGGAGAGCAACAACTAAAAAATGGTCCAGGACATTCAGCAACAACCAGCGACCTCACAGCAGGTGCCAGGTTGGTGCTGGATGTCACACACAGCAACATCGCTAGCAACATCGCTGTTGCGTCACAAAAGTCGTGCCTCAGCAGCGATGTTGCTAGCGATGTTTTTTAGTGAGACGTGGCCTTAAAGGTTGTGAATGCAGACAGCGCAAGGAAAGGAAATCAGTTCAGTTTAGTTGAGTTGATAGGAAGTGCTGCACATGAGGTCCTTGTGCGGTGGAGGGCACGGGGCAGGCAGTGGGCGTAGTCGTGCTATCAGGGGTCAACAGGCCCCAGCGCAGCTGTATGTTAACTTTATTTGTCCTCAACTTCTGCCTCACTTCAGTTTATGCTTCGCCGGTACACTTCCTGTAGGGGTTCCTTCCACTTTTTCTTCTCATATACAATTTAGCAGCAGTCCGTATCCCTAGCACCATGGTTCTGTCTGACACCTCTAGGCCTCTCATTCCTTCACTACACATCACACCGACCGGGTTATGAAGTCCGTTGAACCACTTCACCCCACCCACAGGGGACACTAATACGTAAGAAGCACCACAACCGACAGGGCTCTCCCATCCATGCCCAGGCCATCCGGACTAAACCCCTCTCCTTGGGGGACGGAGTTAGTCAATTCGGAACGGATCCCTCGTATCACGGTCACAGGGGTGACCCTTAGGGTCAGAATCTTCAAATTAGGGTTCTTGCCAGTTAATTTCCTCAGGAACTCTCCTGCTGTCTACTTCCTATCTCACCCTTTTATACATGCTGCTCTCCTCCTCTTCCTTAAATCTTTCTTTGCTCACCCAGGTGCCAGGACAGCCATGCTACCACACTGCCACCTGATGGCTTTTTATACAATTCACATGCACATTTTACATTACACTTACATTTTACACATTATACATAGACCTTTAGGGTGCCGGACACAAATGCAGGGGTGGGCCTAACCCCAAATCCCCCTACCACTGGGATCACGAGCTCTGGCATACTGTTTGCCCAGGCGTTCAGAAGGAATCCTCCATTGTGTCCTACGGGCACACCTGCAAGAGATGAGGACCATAGAAGTCAGACTCTGCTGCTGGAGGAATAGTACTCAGGGCCAGTGCTGGACAGAAGGTTAGTTCGTTGAGCAGTGGCAGCAGAACAGTAACACAGGAGAAAGTGGCATGTCTGTCCTAGGAAGATTATTATGAAGAATGAAATGTGTGTTAGGAAGAAGATGTCTCCCAGAAAGTTTGTATGCTGAATAAAGAAATTAAAGTTTGCATTAAAGGAAAATTATTATGTGTTGCCCAAATACGATGTCTATGACAGTGACCGGTGATGGGGTGGCAGACGAGCCATTGAAGATGCAAGTAAGTGTCAAACCCCCATCCGGGTCGGAACACTGGAGTGAGAAAAGGAGTTGGAGCATTGTAATCACACAGCTCCCTCCTTCAATCTCATACCTACTGGAAGATGCAGGAGATATTGCAAGTTGGAATTGTGTCATTTGTATGGTGCTGTGTAGCACAACACTGATGATAGCAGGGAATGGTCGAGGGTGCATGGTAGCAGGGTGGGACATTTGTAGACTACCCGGAACAGAGACTCACATCAGGAACTGTTACAACTGTATTTTGGGCAGATTTCAGCTGTGGTCTTTGCTCTAGTCTGTGAAACCTTAAAATGGTTGCAGCTTTCCCTGCCTCAGCTTTTACACAGGCTCTAATGGGCCCTCCTAATTGTCTGTGCTGCATCAGCACTAAATAGTCTAACTTGGGGAAGTGAAGTGAGAAAAATATAGGCAAAAACTACATTTATGTGATAAAATAAATAATAATTGGCATTTGCATATGTATTCACCCCTTTTACTATGACGCCCATAAAAATTTCTCGTGCAAACGACCTTCATGAGTCTCATGCTTAGTGAAATATTGCACACAGGTGGACTTCTTAAGTGTCCTATGGTCTGTTAGAATATACACATCTTTTCTGAAATGCCACAGAACACCATTAAGCAAGAGGCTCCACTAACCAAACAACAGCATGAAGAACAAGGAGATTTCCAAACAAGTCAGAGACAAACTAGTTGAGAAATACAAGTCAGGATTGGGTTCTAAAAAAATAGCCCAATCTCTGACGATCCCCCTGGAGCACCATCAAATCCATTATCATCACATGGAAAGAACATGATGTCATAACTAGAGATGAGCGAACCGGCCGTGGTTCGGCTCGAGTTCGGTTCGTCGAACGGAGGACTCGTTCGAGTTCAGTTCGGCGAACGTTCGACGAACCGAACTCGAACCAATAAGAAATAATGGGAGGCAATCACAAACACATAAAAACGCATTATAAATGTACATATACAGTTAATATACATTGCCATAACACTTACCGATGCCCGTGATGCGTCCTGCACTCTGTCTCCTGTCACTATTCCTTCCGATGATCGCTGCGTCCTCCCGATAACCAACACTGACAGGTCCTTCCGTGACGTCGTCAAAATAGCCATGTGACCAGTCACGTGGCTATTATCTCATTGGCTACAGACTGGTCACATGGCTTTGACGTCATGTCCTGTCCTAGGTCCTATCATTGCACTCTCCGGTACACGGTGCACATTTGTGTATCGCCGTGTACCGGCGACATGCTCTAGCACACGGTCGACTCACCGTTCCGTTAGGGACCGGCTGACACAGCCGGTCATTAATGGAGATCACCGTTGCCATAGCAACGCAGTTAGCGGTGACGTCAACGCTAACCGTGGCTCCGGGAATCACATAATCGGAGCATCGTTGCTATGGTAACGCGTCTGTCAGCGTTACCGCTGTTACCGCTAACAGCCAGCAGCACTGATCACTCACGGAGTGAATGCTGCACGGGAAGCAGCGTCTTCCCCCATGCAGCAGTGATGGAGCAGAGCTGCATTTGTTGAACAAGAAAGACAGAAGACCATGGATCGTGGAGGGCTTACAGGGGGTAATAAAGATGGAGTCTCTAATGTGTCTGTGTATTTATTTCTATTAAAGTATTTTTTCTCTGTGTGGTGTCTTTTTTTTAACCCTTTATTGGAGATTCTTAATAGCCGGGTCAAACGTGCCTGACATTAAGAATCTCTGGCTTAATACTAGCTAGTAAAACAAAGCTAGTATTAACTCATTATTACCCAGCAAGCCACCCGGCTTCAGGGCTGTTGGAAGAGTTGGATACAGCGCCAGATGATGGCGCTTCTATGAAAGCGCCATTTTCTGGGGCGGCTGTGGACTGCAATTCGCAGCAGAGGCGCCCAGAAACCTCGGGCTAACCTGTGCTGCAGATTCCAATCCCCAGCTGCCTAGTTGTACCTGGCTGGACACAAAAATGGGGTGAAGCCCACGTCATTTGTTTTTTTAATTATTTCATGAAATAAGTGAAATAATTAAAAAAAAAAACGGGCTTCCCAGCCGGGTACAAATAGGCAACTGGGGGTTGGAGGCAGCCCGTGGCTGCCTGCTATACCTGGCTAGCATACAAAAATATGGCGAAGCCCACGTCATTTTTTTGGTGGGCAAAAAACTTCTGCATACAGTCCTGGATGGAGTATGCTGAGCCTTGTAGTTCTGCAGCTGCTGTCTGCTCTTCTCCATACAGACAGACAGCAGCTGCAGAACTACAAGGCTCAGCATACTCCATCCAGGACTGTATGCAGGAGTTTTTTGCCCCCTGAAAAAATTATGTGGGCTTCGCCATATTTTTGTATGCTAGCCAGGTACAGCAGGCAGGTACGGCTGCCCCCAACCCCCAGTTGCCTATTTGTACCCGGCTGGGAGCCAATAATAAAAGGGAAGCCCTTTTTTTATTATTTCATGAATTTCATGAAATAATTAGAAAACAAATGACGTAGGCTTCGCCCCATTTTTGTGTCCAGCCAGGTACAACCAGGCAGCTGGGGATTGGAATCCGCAGCACAGGTTGGCCTGAGCTTTCTGGGCCCCACTGCTGCGAATTGCAGTCTGCAGCCGCCTCAGAAAATGGCACTTTCATAGAAGCGCCATCTTCTGGCGCTGTATCCAACTCTTCCAGCACCTGCCTGCTATACCTGGCTAGCATACAAAAATATGGCGAAGCTCAAGTTTTTTGGCAAAAAAAATAAAAAATGCTTCCCTGGATTTTCCATTGCCAGTGAAGGTAACACCAAGCAGTGGGGGTTAGCAGCCAGTAGCTGCTTGGATTACCCTTAGCTCGCAATACAAAAAATGCAGCGGGAGCCCATATATATTTTTTTTAATTATTTATTTAAATAACTAAAAACAAAATGGGCTTCCCTGTATTTTGATTGCTGGACATCACAGTGCTGTAAAAATAAATCTTTAAAAAAAATGACGTAGCGCTCCGCGGTATTTTTGATTCTCAGCGCAGATAAAGCAGACAGCTATGGGTTGCCACCCCCATCTGCCTGCCGTTACCTTGGTTGGCAATCAAAATACAGGGAAGCCCATTAATTTTTTCTATTTAAAAAAATAGTTAGAAAAAAAATGACGTTGGGTCCCCCCATTTTTAATAGCCAGCTAGGGTAAAGCAGACGGCTGTAGCCTGAAAACCACAGCTGGCAACTTTACCGTGGTTGGGGATCCAATGTGGAGGTCTCCCCAGGCTCTTTTTTTATAATTATTTTATAAATAATAATTACACAAAAAAAGTAGGGTCCCCCCCAAATTGGATCACCAGCCAAGGTAAAGCGGATAGCTGTGGTCTGGTATTCTCAGGGTGGGAAGGTCCATAGTTATTGGGCCTTCACAGCCTAAAAATAGCAGGCCGCAGGCACCCCAGACGTGGCGCATCCACTAGATGCGCCAATCCTGGCGCTTCACCCCAGCTCATCCTGTGCCCTGTTGCAGTGGCAAACGGGGTAATAAATCGGGTTGATACTAGCTGTAAAGTCACCTGAGATCAAGCCCAGCAGTTTGTGATGTCATGGCGTCTATTAGATACCCAACATCATAAACTGTCAGTACTAACAAAAAAATCGACAAAAGAAATTTATTTAAAAAAACAGTCCCCAAAACATTCCCTCTTTCACCAATTTATTGTAAGAAAAAAAATAAAGGGGTCCCACGACGACTCTGGACCGTCTAGAATATGGGGGGGAGACACTCAGGGAATGTATCCCCCATTTTCTAGGAGTGCAGATTCTTCATGTGAGGAGTGTGGGTGCAATGAATCTGCACTCACTCTCCCCGAGTCCACAGCAGCAGAGTCCATGTCGTAATGGTTGCTACCAAAGCTGCAATGCCCTGCTCATGAGGTAAGGGCATGCCTACTCAGGAGAACTATTCTACATTTCCAAATATTGGTATTTGCTGATATTATTGCTATTCCACCTACTATATATTGGGGATAGGATCTTGGAGATGGAATACCCCTTTAAGTCCAGTTATCCAGCTGAATGAATACTTAACAACAGAGCTCGCTATTTAGATGTGTTTTCTTGTGGCGTATAACGGACTTTCATGTTTGGTAGTCGTTCAGCAGGGAAACTATAAAAGCAAATCCCTCCATTTGGAAATGTAGTATATAGCTCTCCAGATCAATTATGTTCCTTACCTCATGAGCAGGGCATTGCAGTAATAATAATAATTTATTCATTTATATAGTGTTACTAATTCCATAGCGCTGTATGTCTTTGGAGTGTGGGAGGAAACCGGAGTACCCGGAGGAAACCCACGCAAACACGGAGAGAACATACAAACTCCTTGCAGATGGTGTCCTTGGTGGGAATTGAACCCAGGACCTCAGCGCTGCAAGACTGCAGTGCTAACCACTGAGCCACCGTGCCGCCCATTTAGCTTACAGATGCATAACCACCACTCACTGTGTCTGAACACAGGAACTTGAGCTAACAGCCGCTCTGTGCATGCGGCAGCGTCTATTGTGAAGGAGAGGGCCGTGGGGGGATCAACACTGCACAGGTACCGTGGGACACCGGGGAACACCGGTGGGTTTATAGGGGGTGACGTGGCAGGGCCTTGGGAGGAGTTTTCTGTCGCATGTGTCATGGCACATGCGACAGAAATCAGAAGAGTAGGGTGAATGCGGCCGCCGCGCTGCTGTGCGTGCGGCCATCTTGGATTTCTGGGAGGCCTTCAGGGGGGACACTTTGGCGACACCGGGGGACCGGAGGGGACCGGGTAGGAGATTTATCATGTTTGTTTATGCCAGATGGGAGATAAATAATTTTTTACCGACACTCTCATTTACTGTAACGTGATCATCGGTGTACGGTGTATACCTGTGATCCCGTGAGCGGGGATCGGAAAAACCGTCCTGAATCATGATCTCCAGGGTCTCAGCTTGCCCTGAAACCCCGGAGATTTTCTGACGCTGGGGGGCGCTATTCACTTATTTCTGCCTGCTGTTTATAAACGGCAGATCAGAATAAGGCTACATTAACACGACCGATCCATTTTTGCGGTCTGCAAAAACAGTCCGTTTTTTTTCACGGGTGCATCGGTGTGGCATCCGTTTCTGTTCCGTAGACGGTCCGTATGTCATCTGTTTGTCATCCGTGTGCCTTCTGTTTTTTTTGCGTACTGCAAAAAAACTGAAGGAGGGAAAATACATAAATTTACCCAGGATCCATAGCTTCAACCTACATGAGACGGTCACATGTTCACTCCAGTGTTATTTTCTACTGCTTTTCACAGCGTAGAGCGCTCTGGTGATTTTCTTGTGCTTGTACACGTCATATCAGTCTTTTCTGTCATTATAATGGCAGAAAGACACATAATGTCCCACTCTCCTGCATTTTGTAATTTTGCACCCTTTGGTGCCTTTCATGTGGCACTAAGGGGTGCTTAGCTTTGTATTTAGCCAAAAAAAATGAAAAAAAAAAGGACGTAGGGTTCCCCCTATTTTTGTAGCCAGCTGGGGTAAAGCAGACGGCTGCAGCCTGCAGACCACAGCTGGCAGCTTCACCTTGGCTGGTAATCCAAAACTGAGGCACCCCACGCTGTTATTTTAAATTAAATAAATAATTAAAAAAAAAAACACGTAGGGGTCCACCCAAAATTGGATCACCAGCCAAGGTAAAGCAGACAGCTGGGGTCTGATATTCTCAGACTAGGGAGGTCCATGGTTATTGGACTCTCCCCAGCCTAAAAATAGCAGGCCGTAGCCGCCCCAGAAGTGGCGCATCCATTAGATGCGCCAATCCTGGTGCTTCGCCCCAGCTCATCCCGTACCCTGGTGCGGTGGCAAACGGGGTAATATATGGGGTTAATACCAGATGTGTAATGTCACCTGGTACCAAGCCCTGGGGTTGGTGAGGTCAGGCGTCTATCAGATACCCAACATCACCAACCCAGTCAGTAATAAAAAAAAATAGACGACAAACACATTTTTATTTGAAAAAACACTCCCCAATACATTCCCTCTTTAACCAATTTATTAGAAAGAAAAACAAATCCAGGTCTGGTGTAATCCAAGGGGTTCCCATGACGATCCACACTGTCCCAGTCAATGAAGAGCAGGATGTTCCCCATTGGCTGGGAGAGCAGTGCAGTGACCTGAGCTAACATCAATGGGTCAGCCCAGGTCACTGCAGGGCATGACAAGTGCTGCTGTTAGCGAGGTATATTACCTGCGCTGATCTCCTGCACACTGACTTCAATCACACTTCAACACAGCCAAGTATCGCGAACGGCCCGTGACGTCACCGCTAGTCAGTCTCGGGTCAGAAGCGAGAGAAGGTGATGTGACAAGCAGCCATGGAGGACAGTGACAGCGCTGAGGTCGGGACTTCATCACCGCAGGTAAGCCGAGCGGGACGATGTGTGCAGAGTGACAGGTGGGCGGAGCCTAGCGGGACCATGTGTGCAAAGTGCCAGGTGGGCGGAGCCTAGCGAGACCATGTGTGCAGAGTGCCAGGTGGGCGGAGCATAGTGGGGTAATGTGTGCAGAGTGCCAGGTGGGCGGAGCATAGCGGCGTAATGTGTGCAGAGTGCCAGGTGGGTGGAGCCTAGCGGGACGATGTGTGCAGAGTGCCAGGTGGGCGGAGCCTAGCGGAGTAATGTGTGCAGAGTGCCAGGTGGGCGGAGCCTAGCGGGACCATGTGTGCAGAGTGACAGGTGGGCGGAGCCTAGCGGGGCCATGTGTGCAGAGTGCCAGATCGGTGGAGCCTAGTGGGGCAATGTGTGCAGAGTGCCAGGTGGGCGGAGCCTAGCGGGGTAATGTGTGCAGAGTGCCAGATGGTCGGAGCCTAGTGGACCATGTGTGCAGAGTGCCAGGTGGGCGGAGCCTAGCGGGACCATGTGTGCAGAGTGCCAGATGGGCGGAGCCTAGCGGGGCAATGTGTGCAGAGTGCCAGGTGGGCGGAGCCTAGCGGGACCATGTGTGCAGAGTGACAGGTGGGCGGAGTCTAGCTGAACCATGTGTGCAGAGTGCCAGGTGGGCGGAGCCTAGCGGGGCAATGTGTGCAGAGTGACAGGTGGGCGGAGCCTAGCGGGACCATGTGTGCAGAGTGCCAGGTGGGCGGAGCCATGTGTGCTGGCGGCGGAGTGCGATGTGGGTGGAGCCTAGCGGGGTCATGTGGCGCTGAGGACGTCAGTGTCGTGGACTGCTTGGCTGGGGACGTGTGAGTGTGTGTGTGTGTGTGTGTGTACATGCCGCGTGCAGGAGGGGGCGGAGCGAGCTGAGCGGGGAAGTGTCGGCTTCCTGCACGTAACTAGGATAAATATCGGGTTACTAACCAAAGCGCTTTGCTTGGATACCCGATGTTTATCTTGGTTACCAGCTTCTGGCAAGCTGCCAGCGATGGCTCCTGCACACTGAAGCTGTAAAAATCCATGCTTTTTGCTGCTAGAACCATTCTCTAAAGTAACTAGAACTATCGAACTTTAGCAAAAAGCTCGAGTTCTAGTTCGATCTAGAACACCCCCCAAAATCACTCGAACCGCAAACTGGAGAACCTCGAACCGCGAACCGCGCTTAACTCTAGTCATAACCAACCTGTCAAGAGAGGGCCCCCCACCAAAACTCTCAACCCAGGCAAGGAGGGCATTAATCAGGGAGGCAGCACAAAGACCAAAGATAACCCTGAAGGAGCTGAAGAGTTCCCAAGCAGAGACTGGAGTATCTGTCCTTACGACCACAATAAGTCTGTAAACTCCATAGAGCTGGCTTTTATGGAAGGCTTGTTTTAATTTTGCCAAACGACATGAGGGAGACTCCCCAAATGTATGGAGGAAGGTGCTGTTACCAGATGAGACTAAATTTTAACTCTTTGGCCACCAAGGTAAATTTTATGTCTGATATCAAACTAACATTGCTCATCACCCAAAGACCACGATCCCCACAGTGAAACATGGTGGTTTCAGCAGCATGCCATGGGGATGTTTTTCAGCAGCAGGGACAGGGAAAATGGTCGGAGTAGAGGAAGATTGTTGGTGCGGAATACAGGGATAGTCTTAAGCAAAACCTGTTTTAGTTTGTCAGTGACTAAGGTTCACCTTCTAATAAGACAATAACCCAAAGCAGACTGCTAAAGCAACACTGAGTGGTTTAAAATGAAACATGTAAATGTATTGGAGTGCCCGAGGCAAAGCCCAGAACTTAATCTAGTTGGGAATCTATGGTCAGACTTGAAGATTGCTGTTCACCAGAGGAAACCGTCTAACTTGAAGGCGCTGCATCGGTTTTGCTGAGGAATGAGCTAAAATCAATGTGACAAGATCTGGAAAGCTTAGACTAACTTTTCCAAAGTGAATTGCAGCTGTAATTGCCGCAAAAGGAGGTTCTACAAAACATTTATTTTAGGGGGGTGAATAGTTATGCACATTAAAGTTTTCAGTTATTTTGGCCTATTTCTTATTTGCTTGACAATAAAATGAAAGCCAAATGTTCACAGTTGTAGATATGTTCTTTATGTGAACTGATGCACACCCTTAAAAACAAACAGTGAAATTCCAGGTAGAGAGGTAGCAAAACACGAAAAATGCAGCATGTCCAGATCATGGGCACATATGTGTCGCCCTGGGCAAGCCAGGGGACACAGGTCACACACCACCACACCCCACACTCCAGGTAGGCACATCACAGCTAACCTACAAATCCTTGTTGCCTTCCTCCAGGAGTCTGATGATGCACACCAGGGGGTGGGCCAGGCGGTTGGCTCCGCCCACCGAGGAGCTCACAACTCTGGAGGCAGGAAGAAACCAGGCAGATGAGTCCAGGAGGAGGAAGTGGAAGGAGTAACAACAGAGAGTAGCCCAGGCAGGGCAAGAGTGAAGTTGAGTTAAGTAGAGGAGTTAAGTGAAAGTAGGAAAAGGAGAAAGCAAGTAAAGTGACAGCAAAGAAAGAAAGCCTGAAGGGTCCAGCTTTGTGGAGGGCCAGATCAGCAAGGTCAGCAACGGCGGTGACTGTCTGGAGGGGGACCGTTTGGAAGTTCCTGGAAGGACCCCGTTGGCTGTGTGCCCGGTGGTCTGGAGCAGTGTTCCGAAGGACAGTCAGCACCAGGGCAGGGGCCTCTCGGACCCCGGCAAGGCTAGGAGTCGCCAAATTTGCCGAATCCGTCAGTGACGGGGACGCAGATCCCCCAACAACCAAGTCCCAATTGAAGGCAACAGCCCAACCCGTATTGGAGAGACACCGCCACCGCCACGGCACCAGTTTCTCAGGGCCAGCGCCTGCGGGCAAAGTGTAGAGCTCCTCCGGCCCAGATTGCAGCCGGGGAGCGGGTAACCGGAGGGAATCCACCGATACCACAAGTCAAACAAAGGTGCAAGGAAGAGGGACATCACCGTCACCTACCGGGAGTGCAGGTGCAGCCGTCTGTGGGACCGTCCTACCAGCCGTTTGGTTTACCGTACAAACTGTGTCCACGTCTCAGGCTGAGTGAGTACCACAGTGCCGCAAGGCACAGCGCTGCCCCCGCGTCCCTGCGCCCAGCAAGCCCTGCACCACACATCTCCATCACCGGGCCCCGGGATCACCAACCCCTACCCACGGAGGGGCAACACAACACCTGGCTGCTCCGCATCACCATCCCCGGGAGCCCCCGTACAGAGCAGCGGTGGTGAAATCACCATAACCGTGGGTGGCGTCACGAACTATAACAATCCCCACACCCAACAAACACCCCCTTTCACTCACGAGCGAGGAGTGTCGCTCGAGAAACCCCGGGATCTGGCCCACAGCTCGAGCCACCAGGAGCAGCTGCCGGACCCGAGCAGAAGGGGTGAGCGCGGTGTGCTGACACCCTCCTCCCCGCCCGCGACAACTTGGCGTCACGAACAGGATCTTACCGCTCTGCCGTCTGGTAGAGGTGCGCCTTGTTACCGCCGGAGGTATCCGGCAGGAAAATTTCAGAAGCCGCCATCTTTGGCGCGAAAAGTTCCCGCTCGAGCGTCTTCTCGAGCAGTAGAGGCGCGAAGGCCAAAACCCCGCCCCGAGAGAGGAGGGGCCGGAAAGAGCTAAGGGGGACGCGATGGCGGCTGGACGCATGTAGCTGCGGCTATAAAAGCAGGGACGCCAGGACCTTGCAAGAATACCGTTCCTGGAAGCAAACAGAAAAGCCACCATGTGGATGCCGTCCCGCGACACCGTACCCCCCGCGCCTGGAACCGCGGCGTGGGTGGAGATACGGACCGCGCAGCTCTACCAACGGCTGCAGGTGAAGATGCAGCTCCTCATGGAGGAGTGGGAGGCCGACATGGCGGACGTTGTAGCCACCGTGCGGAGACGCGAGGAGGAGGCGGAGAAAGGGAGGGTGAGTGACCCACGTCCCGATGCCCTTGCAGGGCCGGTCATCGCGGCTGTGGGGCCCGGTCCAAGCCCTCTCCCCCCGTTGCCTCCCTCGCCACCCGTCTCGGAGGCCGTGACCCCGCCACTAGGCCCGCTACCACCGCAACCGGTAGCGATACCCAGCCCGTCCGCCCCAGCGGATCGACCTGTAGCCGGAGCCCGTAACAAACCGGAGGCATTACCTTGGAAGGCCCCGAAGATTGTGCCAGAGACAGTCCCCGAGCAGTTTCCCGAGCCGGAGCCGACGACCCGCTCCGAGCCGAAGGCCCGGCTGCGGAAAGCCCCTGTGCCCATCCCCCACACCTCGGCTGAGGTGGCGCCGGGTTGTTGCTGCAAGGCAGTGCCCAAGGCCATGACACCGCGGGATATGCTACCCACCTTCCTGACAGTGGGTAACGTGCTGGATGTCCCGCGGGGCTCAACCCGTGCGCCGGAGCTGGCAGCAGCGCCATACTGGGACAGAGAGCCGACAAAGCTGGGCCTGGAGATCGGGGAGAGGGAGAGAAGGAAAGCCGAGCTGGTGGCCCGAGCCATTCGGGAAAAGGAAAACCTGCGGCAAGCGACCTTCCGTGTCCGGGGCCCGTTCTACGAGGGGCAGGTGAGGCGGTTTGATGTCCGCCGGGGCTACGGATTCATATACGAACCGGGCCTGGAGGCCGAGGTGTTTGTGGCCCGGCGGGACGTGAATGCCCATCTGCCCGAGGAGCATCCTGGCCGCAATCTTATACCGGGGGACATGGTGCGTTATACCCGGCACTGCGGAGAGAGGGGGTGGTTTGCCCTGGATGTAAAGCTGAAGGGCAGCCCGGAGAGCAAGGTGAGCTCTGCATCCCCTCCCTCGGATGAAGCAGCAAAAGGACCGGAGTAGGGCAGCGGATGCCCGTTGCACCGTCCCCGTTGGGACCACCACTGAAAGTGTTGTTGTTTGTTTAAAAGTTTGAAATGATAAGTGAAATTACCGAAGAAGTCACCTGATTTGTTTGTTGATTTACAACCGGCTGGAGCCGGCACCGTTGTCCCCGTGGGGACCCTTTACGTTTTTGCATGGGAACTATCCATGGACAAGCCCGTGAACTTGCAGGGCACCACAAACGTTAAGTGGCTTGTAAATATGTTGGTTACCGTTACCGTTTCCGCAATACCGTCTCCGGAGAGGCAGGTTGGAGGGAGGGCCCTGAGCAGAGCAGGCCAGGGCCCAGCCACCAAAGGAACCGGTGGCCACCCTCTGGAGGGGAAGGACAGATCCCGCTCGGGTAACTTGTGCTGGACTGTGGGTCAAGGGGTGCTGCCTGGGTTTTAGGGGCAGCATCAGGGCCAGGTTGCTTGGGTGGGAGAGAGCGGAAACCGTGACCGTATACCGTTGCAACGTTTAAGTAAATGTGCCTCCCGTCTTGGGAAGAGTTTTGATTAAAAATGTTATTCATGTTGTCTTAACCTGTTACCCCTTTTACAGAAAAATAAAACCGGTGTAGGACGGCAGCCCGCGGACGGTCTGCATTTTGCTAAGGGGGAATGTGTCGCCCTGGGCAAGCCAGGGGACACAGGTCACACACCACCACACCCCACACTCCAGGTAGGCACATCACAGCTAACCTACAAATCCTTGTTGCCTTCCTCCAGGAGTCTGATGATGCACACCAGGGGGTGGGCCAGGCGGTTGGCTCCGCCCACCGAGGAGCTCACAACTCTGGAGGCAGGAAGAAACCAGGCAGATGAGTCCAGGAGGAGGAAGTGGAAGGAGTAACAACAGAGAGTAGCCCAGGCAGGGCAAGAGTGAAGTTGAGTTAAGTAGAGGAGTTAAGTGAAAGTGAAAGTAGGAAAAGGAGAAAGCAAGTAAAGTGACAGCAAAGAAAGAAAGCCTGAAGGGTCCAGCTTTGTGGAGGGCCAGATCAGCAAGGTCAGCAACGGCGGTGACTGTCTGGAGGGGGACCGTTTGGAAGTTCCTGGAAGGACCCCGTTGGCTGTGTGCCCGGTGGTCTGGAGCAGTGTTCCGAAGGACAGTCAGCACCAGGGCAGGGGCCTCTCGGACCCCGGCAAGGCTAGGAGTCGCCAAATTTGCCGAATCCGTCAGTGACGGGGACGCAGATCCCCCAACAACCAAGTCCCGATTGAAGGCAACAGCCCAACCCGTATTGGAGAGACACCGCCACCGCCACGGCACCAGTTTCTCAGGGCCAGCGCCTGCGGGCAAAGTGTAGAGCTCCTCCGGCCCAGATTGCAGCCGGGGAGCGGGTAACCGGAGGGAATCCACCGATACCACAAGTCAAACAAAGGTGCAAGGAAGAGGGACATCACCGTCACCTACCGGGAGTGCAGGTGCAGCCGTCTGTGGGACCGTCCTACCAGCCGTTTGGTTTACCGTACAAACTGTGTCCACGTCTCAGGCTGAGTGAGTACCACAGTGCCGCAAGGCACAGCGCTGCACCCGCGTCCCTGCGCCCAGCAAGCCCTGCACCACACATCTCCATCACCGGGCCCCGGGATCACCAACCCCTACCCACGGAGGGGCAACACAACACCTGGCTGCTCTGCATCACCATCCCCGGGAGCCCCCGTACAGAGCAGCGGTGGTGAAATCACCACAACCGTGGGTGGCGTCACGAACTATAACAATCCCCACACCCAACAAACACCCCCTTTCACTTACGGGCGAGGAGTGTCGCTCGAGAAACCCCGGGATCCGGCCCACAGCTCGAGCCACCAGGAGCAGCTGCCGGACCCGAGCAGAAGGGGTGAGCGCGGTGTGCTGACACCCTCCTCCCCGTCCGCGACACATACCCTAATGGTGTGAGGAATATGTTGTTGGTACAGTTTGTGTCTTTTGATTGAGTGACTTTAAAAAAGTATGCAAATGTCACGAATGACACAACTGAACACCCGTGATACTCAGTCAAGCAACAAAAGAGCAGAACTGACGAATCATTTACTTCCATTATTCTCATTACTTGAGTTTCAGAATGTCTGATCTACCCGGCTCGAGTAACGAGAACCCAAGCATTTTAGTGCTTGCCCGTCACTAATTAATATGCTTTGATCTAAACCATTCCATTGTAGCTCTGCTAGTATGATTAGGGTCGTTGTTCTGATGGAAGGTGAACCTACGCCCCAGTCTCAAATCTTTTGCAGCAACTTTTCCTCCAGAATTGCCCTGTATTTACAGACATCCATATTCCCGTCAACTCTGATGAGCTACCCTGTCCCTAATGAAAAAAGCCTTCCCACAACAGGATGCTGCCACCACCATGTTTGATGGTGGTGATGTTTTTTTCTGGGTAATGTGCAGTGTTAGTTTTCCACCACACAGAGTCTGGCATTTAGCCCAAAACGTTCTACTTTGGTCTCCTCTGACCAGAGTACCTTGTAACATGAAAAAATGTGGAAAGGTTCACAGGGAGCAAAAATACTTTTTTCCAAGGCACTGTACATACAGCATAATATTTCATTCCTCTTGGATGGTAACATGGTAAGACACTCACACGTGTTAATGCATCCTTATGAATTGGACCTACAGGACATTAACAACAGCGCTGCTTTGATTCATTTAACTAGATAGACAATAGGAGGGTTTTTTTATACTGTACCGTGTATTGCTGGAGATCAGCCTTAATCTGCAGCCCTGCAATAATAATAATAATAATAATAAAGCAAGTCACAAAAACATAAAATATACATTATGTGTATTATAATTATGTATTAATGACTTTGAAATAGCAATATTTTCCAATTTTTATATGAAATAAATGTAGAGATATGTTTCTATCATTTTGTGAATAAACTGCAAAATGTATTAAAATGATTTTGAGTTACAGCCAATGTCATAGTCCAAGAAAATAGAACCCAGAAGGGCACAGACCCAAGGGCTTGTGTACAATGCATACATTTTCTGGGGCATCCAACATTGTAGATTTTATAACACTTTAGCAGGTTGTTTTATTTCACTGCTGGTGTGGTATAATTAATATAAGTTCCTCGCCCCCAGTAATATAGTCTCCGCCCACTGTCTTCAGCACTTCCTGGCGCCACTCCAGTCCCGATCTGACATTTTGGGTCACAAGCTCTCATTTTAAGCCTATGAGAGTCTTGTTCTTGCTGTCATAGAATTGCATTGAGAAGTGACCTCCGGCTCGGCCAGCAATCATTGGAGTGATCCGGAAGGCCAAAATCAGCAGAAGATTACTAAAGTGGCATCGATAACAGAAGAAGGTAACAGCTGGTAAGTATATTACTAAGTGCAGGGAACTACAGGTGAAATAAAAAACGTTGGAGTGCTGCTTTAAAAGGGCTGTCCACTACTTGGATAACCTATCCTTATTCCCCATATGCACCACCATAAAAATAAAAAAAGCTTTTACTCACCTCCGATGCTAGTTAGGTTCCAGCAATGTAGGAACTCACATTCCCAGGGCCCACATGACATTGTGATGACACGTGAGCCTTGCGACCAATCAGCATCGGCTTCCTTCTCCCTTTCTCCAGACAGTTAAGTAATTAACAGGAGGTGGGCACTGCAGCTGCTACTCACTTCCTGTTAATTACTTCCAAAGATGGGGAGAAGGAAGCTAGTGCTGATTGGTCATGGTGCTCGTATGTCATAATGTGCAAGTTACAACATCACTGGAACCTAGCTGGCACCGGAGGGGAGTATAAGCCTTCCTATTTTTATGGGGGCATACATGGGGAATGTAAGGAGTTGTCAAAGTAGTAGACAACCTCTTCAAGGAGCCTCCATCAATCACACTCTTTCAGCATTCCCTTACAATTATCCAAGCCTAAAGGCCCTGTCACACACAGAGATAAATCTTTGGCAGATCTGTGGTTGCAGTGAAATCATGGATATATTGTTCAATTTGTACACAGCTACAAACCTGGCACTGATTGTCCACAATTTCACTGCAACCACAGATCTGCCGCAGATTTATCTCTGTGTGTGACAGGGCCTTTAGTCAATGTTGTAGTTTCACACAGTCTTTCCAATATTCCTAATGTAACTTGAAATTTTCCAGGCATGCTCCTGGTAATAACTATAGGACTGGGATCAGCATTAGAACAGATAAGGTATGGTCGGCACTAGTGGATAGTCTTGTTTTGCTATTATTGGAATAGTGCAATAATAATGGTAAGGAATAAAACTACAGCATGATGATATTTGCATATGGAGTGTGTCATTTAATTGTGAGCATGTGAAATATATAGCAATGACAGCCAACATTTCAATCTGTCCAAGACCTTTACCACAGCCTAAAGTCTTAGTAATGTAATGACTGATAACAGAAGCTGACAAATACTGGGTATCTATCAGCGTCATGAACCTGTACCACCCCCGTGCCAGTGGCCGAGCCGCTCGGATCCGCAACCACAGTGGCTCGAGGGGTCTCTGGACCCGGGGGTTCGTGCGGACACTCGAGGTTGAAAAGGGGAGTGTGTACAGGGGAGTTAGAAGTTCGTGACGCGTGGTAAGATGAGATACCACCGCACCTGTTGGCTGTTGCCCGGTGGCGATGGTGCGGCAGCAAGATGTTTAACCCCTCCGTCGGTAGGGGGTTTGTGCCCCGGGGCCCGGTTTTGGTAGTGCAGGAGTGGGGTGCAGTTGGGAGAAGGAAAGGTTTCTGACACCGACAGCTTGTAAACCAGAATTCTGAGCACCGCTGCAGCCAGGAGGGAGCACGCTTGGGTCTGTGCCCTTGGTGTTGCTTGTTAGCCTGTGGCCTTTTCCATGGCACCTTGTTCACGGTTTGGAACTAGTGTGGAACTAGTCGGGTGCCGCTCACCCGTATAGCTAATGGAGTGAGCTTGCTCTCAAGGTTCACGCTCGGGATTTTCTGGACTGTGCTTGGGAAAGTCCTATCCCATCGGTGCGCTAGTACCCCGATTTTGGAGTGGGTGAGGGATAAATCTTGAAGGCTTCACCCCCGTCGGGTAAACTACCAGGACGCTTGAAGCTACTTCCCAGCCTAGGGTCCGCGTACCCCGTCGTGCCTTGGCCCCTGCCTGGAGATGGCTCAAGGCCGCCGGCTGCCCTCCTCGGCAATCCGTGCCCCTTCATACAATTCCCTGAGACCAGGGTTTCAGCTCCTACCAGGCCCAGACCAACGTCTGCCACCTAGTACTCAAGGAGCCCTGCTCCTCACCGGTGACCTCTCCATCTCAGAGAGTCACAACTCAATCTCCTAATCTTTCCACTCCTTTTTCGGTTCCCCTTCACTTTCTCACTTTCCCCTACCAACCCTCCAAGTGGGCGGCCCTATTCCCTTCAGGCCCCCAATGGTGTGTCTGGTGGGTATGGTGTAAAGTGTTTCTAGGATTTTGACTGGCTAAGCTCTTAGCAACATCAAAGGACCAGGACCCGTAACCAAGGAGGATTGGATACTGTGCAGAAGGGCAGATTGCACAATACCCTGCGATGACCTGATAGGCCAGGGCATCACATACCAGTCAGTATGCTAAAACTCGTGGCTTTGGACAGACAAAGACAGGTTCCATCTTCACTAAGGGTTTTACGTATTGACAAATGACAAACTCCAATTGCAAATATTTTGTTGTGGCTTTCTTACAGGATCAGAGATACAGACGTGACTCTTGATAGCTATTTAGTAATCCTATTCAACCTAAAAGGCGCAGCTTTGCATGCATCTGTATCTCTCTCTCTATGTTTAAAAAGCCCCACTCCAGCATTTTTTTTATTTTACCAGTGGAGTGGTGCTTTTAATCTAAGGTTTCTGACCCTACTCATAAATTAATATCTGGCATCTACATCTTCTATCACGCCGCTCTCCTAGGTCTCTAGCAGTTTGTGACCTGCGGCTCACTCTAGTGTTTCATGGAGCGAGCCAGAGGTCACTCTTCAATACGAGTCTACGAGAGCCTCCTTCTGGCTCTCAGAGTTGCAATGAGAGTATGACGCCCCTGACCTTATCAGGGTGTCACAGGGAACTGCACTCCTTTCTCTTATGGTGCAGAACTCACCCTCCATGGTTCTGGATTTCTAACTACTGGTATTTCTCCATCAGCACTCAAATCCTAACCACACCTCACACCACACCCTGTCAGGCACACCAGTGGGTGGTCTAGCTAGAAAAGGTCCACCCGCGTAGGAGTCAGGCAGACTGGCGGGAGGGACATAGTCAGTTGAGTAGTAGCCCTCAGAGAGGGAGGAGCTGAGGGAGTTGTAGCTCCCTGGGTGACGTTGGTTAGGTCGCAGACGGTGGTCTAGGACCGGAGGAATCGGAGACCCGATCGCAGAGTATTGGAGAAGGGTGCCCAGTCTTAGTTTTGGAGAACGGTCGGCACCGGAAAGTCCAGTAACCAGACCAGTACCAAGCATGGCAGGGTACAGGACCCTAGATGAGGGAGTAGCTTCACGCAACCTCGTAATTCACCTGTAGAGGATAGTCTCTTTATGAACTTTCCCCAAGAGCTCAGAGATCGAAGGCACCAACACAACGAGGAAGATAGGGCTTTCCAGCTTATGCGGCCTACAGAAATCCCAAGTGTCAGCCATCGAGAGCATAGCTCCACTATTCTAATATAGGGAGCGGAACCCTGACAGCTTCAGGCCGAAAGGTCACTTAGGATCTTCTACAATTGTGCATGGAGGTAGGCTCCAGACCACTAACAATACCAGCGAGGACGGATTCCCGGACGAGCTCCTCACAGTGGCAGCGGCACCCAGAGACTTAGTTTACTTCTGTGTCAGAGTCTGCTTGATGGTTGCACCAACATCCACATAGTCTGAGTGAGTGCACTGCTCTCCCTGCGTCCTGCCTGCCCACACAGCCTGCACCACACCAGCCTCCACCTATTCTCTAGAGTCCCGGGGTCTCCCCTACCCGTTGAGGGAACATCTTCTGGCTGCCCCGCTCCATCTCCCCCGGGTACTCCCATCGGCAGCGGCGGTACTCCCCTTACCGCAAACCACGGGTGGCATCATGAACTCTCCCTTGTAAATATTTCCCCTTTACATTTCAAAGTGTCCGGAAGCCCCCGGGTCCAGAGACCCTCGAGCCACAGCGACCCCGAATCCAAGCAGTTCGACTGCTGCAGGGGCAGCACAAGAGCTTTTGACCTTCTAGAAAGTCAGAAGTTGCGAGAAAAAGATGGTACAACAGGATGGGAGTGGAATTGGTAAAAGGTGAAGACACTGGAGGGGGAGTATATTACTAGGGGCAGGGTATATACTTTAAAAGCACCACTCCCAATGGTGAAAAAAACATTCTGGGCTAGTGCTCGAAGGAGAAAGTTGGCTATTTTTGCAACTTCAATAGAGTTCAGTAGAGAGGGCCTCACAATGTGCTTACAATAAGGAAAAAAGAAAGGGACTGGGTGTCAGACAAACTGAGCCCCCAGGCGATAATGTTCTGGTCCTAATAGCATGATGGTTTATATCACAATGGACAATAGACTGGTACATAAAGGATAAAAGATCAAACTAGAACGCATCAAACATGACCCAATGTATTTTAGTTTATACTGAAGTGTCACCTGGCACGTTAATTGTGTTGAGTGGGGAAACTTGGACTCCATGTGTGGGGTATCTTAAAGGTGAATTTGGAGGTGCAATTAAAATCTTTTCAGTCTGTTCCCTGTGAAAAAAGCATATATAGCATATTATTAAATTGCTGCCTCCTATAAATGCACAATCAGTTAATCCTCTACACCATGAACGGTGAAAAGGGCTGTGCTGCAGTATGGCTCACAACCTATGAGAATGTAGGGTACGGTTTCAGGAGGAAAACATTTGAAATCAATTAATGAGAAATGTAGTCAGCTCACCTGTGTGGTGCTCGGTCAGACGACTCCAAATGAAATAGAGAAAAAATGGTTAAAAAGGACAGGCACAAATTTCATCCAAGTACAGTAATATTAAAATAAGTCAATTTATTAAATCTCCCTTAAAATATATATAATAAAAAAGCACAGTAGGTACAGAGCAGGCGGAATAAAAACAAAAGGCAACATGTTTTTGACCAATGTGGTCCTTAGTCAATGCCCAAATGTGTCTCAGTAAGGGTTTATGCCCATGTGGCTTTTTTTGGCATTTTTTCATGCATTTTTCCTTGCTTTTTTAATCCATAAAAGCAAGGAAAAAGTATCTCAGCAAAGTCTATGAGAATCCTGACTTGTTGTGCACACGCTGCTTCTTTTTTCCTTAAAGATTTTGTTACTGAAAAAAGCAGCATGTCAATTGTTTCTGCATTTATTTTCTGCGTTTCTATAATCCCCTGCAATGCTTTATCACTACAGGCGATTATAACACAGCACTTTGCCTCACACACCGTGCATACAGCATGATGTTTGAGGCTCTCCGTAGCTCAATAACCCGGGGTCGTTATGGTGACCATGGTTACCATAGCAGTGACTGGGTCCCTGTGATCACATTACAAATACAGGGACCCAATCGCCAGGGAGAGGTAAGTGATTGCTCTCCCTGCTGTCATGTTTCTGCTCTCCTGCAGAGCCTGTGCTGGGCTTCATATTTTTCCCCGGTTCCTAATCTAGTCCTGTGGGGTGTGGGAGGGGTCTGTTCTTCAGAGCCTCGTTCCAGCTGATTGCTCCACTTTATCTGGGAGCTTTTTTACTCGGAACTCCGCCAGTGGTAGGTCATGTTTTGCAGTGCACGTCTCTGGTTCCCGTAAGTGTCTGACGCGATCTTGTCCCGCTACCGAGTTCTGCTGTTCCCCTCCCATCTAAATACCTACTGACTTGATAACCTGACTCCCTGACCTCGGCTCTGCTCGCTCCCTTGTACTTACGTGACCTCTCTGCTTACCGACCCCGGCTCGTCCCCTTACTGTGACTTTGCTTGCTCCTTTTGTTATTTATGTTATATCCTGGCTTTTGACCCCTGGCTTGTTTGACTGCCCCTCACTAGGTGTGTATAGCGACACCTAGTGCACAAACCCGACAGATCCACTCCACTATTGTGCCTGGAAACACCTAGTGATTTGGTGTCTTATTTCACCTGGGTTCTCGTCATCACACCTGCCTTCTGAATGCTGTGATTGCACTAATTGCAGCATTTAGGGGGGTTAAACTTACGTGAGCAGTGCGGGCTTCACTCTGGTTGGTGAGAGCCGGGTCCTGGCTGTAACATCAGCCAGAGACCCGGTGGAGAGCGTGGACGTACAGCGCCTGAACCCCTGCGATCGCCATTACTAAAAAAAAGCACAAAAAGAAGCAGGAAAAAGACATATGATAAAATGCACAAACGCAAACACACTTGTGATTTTTCTGCTGCATTTTTCCTGCCAAACCATGCTTTTTTATGGGAAGAAAAGAAGCACATACAGTGCCTACAAGTAGTATTCAACCCCCTGCAGATTTAGCAGGTTTGATAAGATGCAAATAAGTTAGAGCCTGCAAACTTCAAACAAGAGCAGGATTTATTAACAGATGCATAAATCTTACAAACCAACAAGTTATGTTGCTCAGTTATATTTTAATAAATTTTCAACATAAAAGTGTGGGTCAATTATTATTCAACCCCTAGGTTTAATATTTTGTGGAATAACCCTTGTTTGCAATTACAGCTAATAATCATCTTTTATAAGACCTGATTAGGCCGGCACAGGTCTCTGGAGTTATCTTGGCCCACTCCTCCATGCAGATCTTCTCCAAGTTATCTAGGTTCTTTGGGTGTCTCATGTGGACTTTAATCTTGAGCTCCTTCCACAAGTTTTCAATTGGGTTAAGGTCAGGAGTAGAGATGAGCGAACCGGTCCCGGTTCGGCTCGAGGTCGGTTCGCTGAACGGACGTCCCGTTCGAGTTCGGCTCGTCGAACGTTCGACAAACCGAACTCGAACTGCATAGGAAACAATGGCAGGCAATCACAAACACATAAAAACACCTAGAAAACACCCTCAAAGGTGTCCAAAAGGTCACAAACAACTCACAACACAACACAAACACATGGGAAAGTGACAAGGACATATACTTATGCAAAAACAAAAGAGCTGGACAAGGAAAAAGAGGAGGAGACACAGATATAGGCATGGCACGCCCTTCTAAAGTCATGTAAAACACCGCAAGGTGACTCCAAGCGGAGTCTCCCTTTTTTCCAAAAATTGGGCCCCACACACACCCCCACCCATTCAGCGGCAGCACTTGTGCCCCAGTTGTACACTTCACAGCTAGATTTGCATCAAGCACATTCAAAAATACGCCATAATTAACCGTCCCCAGCATGACACCGGGGTAGGTAGATAAAGTCTTTGCTGAACCATGACTTGTTCATCTTGGCTTCTTTTAAAAACAATGTAAGCAAGGGTTACTCCAAGCGGAGTCTCCCTTTTTTTCCAAAAATTGTGCCCCACACACACCCACCCATTCAGTGGCAGCACTTGTGCCCTAGTTGTACACTCCACAGCTAGATTTGCATCAAGCACATTCAAAAATACGCCATAATTAACCGTCCCCAGGATGACACCAGGGTAGGTAGCAAAGTCTTTCCTGATCCCAGCTCTGTTCATCTTGGCTTCTTTTAAAAACACAGCAAGCAAGGGTTACTCCAAGCGGAGTCTCCCTTTTTTTCCAAAAATTGTGCCCCACACACACCCACCCATTCAGTGGCAGCACTTGTGCCCTAGTTGTACACTCCACAGCTAGATTTGCATCAAGAACATTCAAAAATACGCCATAATTAACCGTCCCCATGATGACACCAGGGTAGGTAGCAAAGTCTTTCCTGATCCCAGCTCTGTTCATCTTGGCTTCTTTTAAAAACACAGCAAGCAAGGGTTACTCCAAGCGGAGTCTCCCTTTTTTCCAAAAATTGGGCCACACAGACACCCACCCCATCAGTGGCAGCACTTGGGCCCTAGTTGCAAACAGGATGTTTTGATTTGCATCAAGCACATTCAAAAATACGCCATAATTAACCGTCCCCAGCATGACACCGGGGTAGGTAGATAAAGTCTTTGCTGAACCATGACTTGTTCATCTTGGCTTCTTTTAAAAACAATGTAAGCAAGGGTTACTCCAAGCGGAGTCTCCCTTTTTTTCCAAAAATTGTGCCCCACACACACCCACCCATTCAGTGGCAGCACTTGTGCCCTAGTTGTACACTTCACAGCTAGATTTGCATCAAGCACATTCCAAATCCACAAGCATTTACTCTCCCCAGGATGACACAGGGGTTGTAAATTCCTTCTGGATCCATGACTTGTTCATTTTGATGAACGTCAGTCTGTCCACATTGTCACTGGACAGACGCGTGCGCTTATCTGTCAGCACACACCCAGCAGCACTGAAGACACGTTCAGAGACAACGCTGGCAGCTGGACACGACAAAATCTCCAAGGCGTAAGTTGAGAGCTCTGGCCATTTTTCTAGGTTTGAAGCCCAAAAGGAGCAAGGCTCCATTTGCAAAGTCATGGCATCGATGTTCATTTAGAGATACTCCTGTATCATCCTCTCCAGCCGTTGACTATGTGTCAGACTTGTTGTCTCTGGTGGCCTTGCAAAGGAGGGTCTAAAAAAATTATGAAAAGATTCCATAAAATTGCTGTTACCAGCACCAGATACGGTCCAACTGGTACGTGTAGACTGTTGAAGATGACGAGACCGTCCCATGTTTGTCAAGTTACAACTGGGAGATTCACTCCCTGCACCTGCACGGTTGTTTGGTGGAAAAGCGGATCTAAGATCGAGTAACAGCTTCTGCTGATACTCCTGCATACGTGCGTCCCTTTCTATGGCTGGAATTATGTCACAAAATTTGGACTTGTACCGGGGATCTAATAGTGTGGCAAGCCAGTAGTCATCATCACTTCTAATTTTGACAATACGAGGGTCATGTTGGAGGTAGTGCAACAAGAAGGCACTCATGTGTCTTGCGCAGCCATGCGGACCAAGTCCACGCTGTGTTTGTGGCATAGAGGTGCTAACCGTTCTTTCTTCCTCTGACATCTCCCCCCAACCTCTTTCAACTGAAATTTGACCAAGGTCTCCCTCATCTGCTGAGTCTTCCATGTCCATGGACAGTTCGTCCTCCATTTCTTCATGTCCTCCTGCACCTTCCTCAACATCTCGCCTGCTACCATGCGCCCTTGTTGATCCCTGTCCCCCATGCTCCCATGCCTGGCGCCTTGGTGATGATGAACGTCTGGACCTTGGTGATGTTGTTGTGTCTTGCGCATATGAATCCTCCTGTAGTTCATCCCCTTCCTGTTGTCCCACCCCCTGACTCCGAATAGTGTTTAGCGTGTGTTCCAGCATGTAAATGACTGGAATCGTCATGCTGATAATGGCATTGTCAGCGCTAAACATATTCATCGCCATGTCGAAACTGTGCAGAAGGGTGCATAGGTCCTTGATCTGAGACCACTCCATCAGGGTGATCTGCCCCACCTCTGCATCTCGTTGGCCCAGGCTATATGTCATGACGTATTGCACCAGGGCACGGCGGTGCTGCCAGTCGCTGTAACATGTGGAGAGTTGAATTCCAGCGTGTCGCCACATCGCATTTCAGGCGATGAACCGGCAGGCCGAAAGACTTCTTGAGCGATGCAAGTCGCTCAGCTGCGGCGCTTGAACGGCGGAAGTGAGCAGACAGTTTTCGTGCCCTGTTCAGAAGGCCATCTAGGCCGGGATACTGTGTTAAAAATTGCTGCACGACAAGGTTCAACACGTGAGCCATACAAGGTACGTGTGTCACCTTGCCCAGGCGAAGGGCCACACCCAGGTTTGCAGCATTGTCGCACACGGCCTTACCAGGCTGCAGGTTGAGTGGAGACAACCATTTATTAAACTCGGACCGCAGAGCTGACCACAACTCCTCAGCTGTGTGACTCTTATTCCCAAGACATGTCAAGCTAAAGACCGCCTGATGCCGTTGCGCTCTGCTGCCAGCATAGTAATGAGGGGTGCGTGATTCCTTCTGCGCAGTGAGAACGCTGGTGGCCTGACCAGGCAGGCTTGGGGCGGAGGTGGAGGACCCAGATGAGGTGGAGGATGCAGAAGCAGTGGCGGAACTTGGACAGACAGAGGATTGACACACAAGTCGTGGGGACGGCAAGACTTGTGCAGCAGACCCTTCACCATCTATCACCATAGTTACCCACTGCCCAGTCAGCGACATGTAATGTCCCTGTCCATGCTTACTGGTCCAAGTATCAGTGGTGAAATGCACCCGTTCACACACAGAGTTTCTCAAGGAAGCGGTGATGTTGTGTGCGACATGCTGGTGTAGCGCGGGCACACCTTTCTTAGAGAAGTAGTGGTGACTAGGCATCTGGTACTGGGGCACAGCGACAGACATAAGGTCTCTAAAATCCTGTGTGTCCACTAGGCGGAAAGGCAGCATTTCTGTAGCCAACAGCTTACAGAGGGATAGAGTCAACCTCTTAGCTTTGTCATGGGTCGAAGGAAATGGCCTTTTATTTGTCCACATCTGAGGGACAGAGATCTGGCTGCTGTGTGTAGACGGTGTTGAGTAGGGTGTCCCTGGAAAAATGCAGGTTTGTGAGGAAAGTGCAGGCGGAGACATGATGTTGCCTTCATCCAAAGTTGGTGCTATCGATGTCTGAGAGAGCTGTACACACTCACTTGTTTCCCCTTCCAAAACAACTGACGACCTACCAAGCAAACTGCCTGTTGCGGTTACAGTGGTGGAAGTTGTGGGTGGAAAAACAGGTGTGACAGCTGTCCCCACAGTCCTAGAAGTTGACGAGCGCGTGGATGCACTGGAAGGGGCAGGCGGTGGATGGTTCGCTCCGCTAGGCCGCATTGCAGCACGGTGAGCTTCCCACCGTGCCATATGATATTTATTCATGTGACGATTCATGGAAGAAGTTGTCAAACTGCTGAGGTTTTGACCTCTACTAAGAGAACCATGACAAATTTTAAAGATCACATAATTTGGGCGATCTTTTTCTATGTCAAAAAAGGACCAGGCTAGGCAAGGCTTAGAGGCCATGCGACCTGTTGATCCACACCGAATAATGCTCAGAGGCAGAGTGGTGGCCGAGGATGCAGTTGTAGACGTGCTACCAGTACTCCGACTCTGTCCAGGAAGGCGCAAGGTAACTTCGTCATCAGTTGCATCCTCCTCCACCACCTCTGTTGACCTCCTCGAGTGCCTGACTGTGGGTTGACAGTAGGTGGGATCTAGAACTTCATCATCAATTGTTGTATTTGCACTCCCCTCCCCCTCAGACCGAGCCTCTTCTTGCCCTGACCGAATATTTAAGTTGTCATCCCAATCAGGTATCTGAGTCTCATCTTCATCAGTATGTTCCTCATTGTCTATAACCACAGGTGTTACAGTTTGTGACAAAGGGTCAACATTATGCTCCGAAACTTGGTCCTCACGGCCTGAATCAGAGTCACAAAGGTTCTGGGCATCACTGCAGACCATTTCCTGTTCTGTACTCACTGTAGCTTGGGAGCAGACCTCTGATTCCCAGGCTATAGTGTGACTGAACAGCTCTGCAGACTCAGCCATCTCAGTTCCACCATACTGTGCAGGGCTGATGGAGACTTCAGAGCTGGGAGAAATCAAGTTTGATTGGGATGACAACTCAGAGGACTGGTGTTTTTTGGATGCGGTACTTGAAGTGGCTGAGAGGGCACTTGTTGGACCACTTGAGATCCATTCAAGCATTTTCCTTTCTTGCCCATCATCTACCTTTGTTCCTGTTGTTCGTGTCCGTAAAAAAGGGAGCACATCGGATTGTCCACGGTAAGTAGTAGACATCTTACTTTTGCTGGTAGATGGTCTATCTTCAGCAGATGATAATGGAGCTTTGACACCTTCCCCACGGACAAAACCTTTTTTGCCTTTTCCACCACGCCTCTTCCCCTTTCCACCAGCATCTGTCATTTTGCCACTCATGTTGATTGCGACAAGATTGTGGACTGAAAATGTGGTAGTAAAAATTGAGAGGTGGTGTAGATTGCAGAGGTGGTCTAGCTTTATTAACAGCAGAATAATAAAGAATAAATATCCCTGACAATGCAACTACGGCCCTTAAACTGGCAGCAAAAATTGCTAGTATAATGGCTTAGTTATAATGAGTTGAAGTGTGCAATGCAGGCAGACGTGCTCTGCAAATGTCTTTGCACTAGTGTGACTATAGCAAAGTCCAATAGCCACGTTTAGGATGCCACTAGGTACACTGAGTGTTTGCTAGTATAATGGCTTAGTTATAATGAGTTGGAGTGTGCAATGCAGGCAGACGTGCTCTGCAAATGTCTTTGCACTAGTGGGACTATAGCAAAGTCCAATAGCCACGTTTAGGATGCCACTAGGTACACTGAGTGTTTGCTAGTATAATGGCTTAGTTATAATGAGTTGGAGTGTGCAATGCAGGCAGACGTGCTCTGCAAATGTCTTTGCACTAGTGGGACTATAGCAAAGTCCAATAGCCACGTTTAGGATGCCACTAGGTACACTGAGTGTTTGCTAGTATAATGGCTTAGTTATAATGAGTTTGAGTGTGCAATGCAGGCAGACGTGCTCTGCAAATGTCTTTGCACTAGTGGGAATATAGCAAAGTCCAATAGCCACGTTTAGGATGCCACTAGGTACACTGAGTGTTTGCTAGTATAATGGCTTAGTTATAATGAGTTGGAGTGTGCAATGCAGGCAGATGTGCTCTGCAAATGTCTTTGCACTAGTGTGACTATAGCAAAGTCCAATAGCCACGTTTAGGATGCCACTAGGTACACTGAGTGTTTGCTAGTATAATGGCTTAGTTATAATGAGTTGGAGTGTGCAATGCAGGCAGACGTGATCTGCAAATGTCTTTGCACTAGTGGGACTATAACAAAGTCCAATAGCCACGTTTAGGATGCCACTAGGTACACTGAGTGTTTGCTAGTATAATGGCTTAGTTATAATGAGTTGGAGTGTGCAATGCAGGCAGACGTGCTCTGCAAATGTCTTTGCACTAGTGTGACTATAGCAAAGTCCAATAGCCACGTTTAGGATGCCACTAGGTACACTGAGTGTTTGCTAGTATAATGGCTTAGTTATAATGAGTTGGAGTGTGCAATGCAGGTAGAGGTGCTGCAAATGTCTTTGCACTAGTGTGACTATAGCAAAGTCCAATAGCCACGTTTAGGATGCCACTAGGTACACTGAGTGTTTGCTAGTATAATGGCTTAGTTATAATGAGTTGGAGTGTGCAATGCAGGTAGAGGTGCTGCAAATGTCTTTGCACTAGTGTGACTATAGCAAAGTCCAATAGCCACGTTTAGGATGCCACTAGGTACACTGAGTGTTTGCTAGTATAATGGCTTAGTTATAATGAGTTGGAGTGTGCAATGCAGGTAGAGGTGCTGCAAATGTCTTTGCACTAGTGTGACTATAGCAAAGTCCAATAGCCACGTTTAGGATGCCACTAGGTACACTGAGTGTTTGCTAGTATAATGGCTTAGTTATAATGAGTTGGAGTGTGCAATGCAGGCAGACGTGCTCTGCAAATGTCTTTGCACTAGTGGGACTATAGCAAAGTCCAATAGCCACGTTTAGGATGCCACTAGGTACACTGAGTGTTTGCTTGTATAATGGCTTAGTTATAATGAGTTGGAGTGTGCAATGCAGGCAGACGTGCTCTGCAAATGTCTTTGCACTAGTGGGACTATAGCAAAGTCCAATAGCCACGTTTAGGATGCCACTAGGTACACTGAGTGTTTGCTAGTATAATGGCTTAGTTATAATGAGTTTGAGTGTGCAATGCAGGCAGACGTGCTCTGCAAATGTCTTTGCACTAGTGGGACTATAGCAAAGTCCAATAGCCACGTTTAGGATGCCACTAGGTACACTGAGTGTTTGCTAGTATAATGGCTTAGTTATAATGAGTTGGAGTGTGCAATGCAGGCAGACGTGCTGCCAATGTCTTTGCACTAGTGTGACTAGACAAAAGTCCAATAGCCACGTTTAGGATGCCACTAGGTACACTGAGTGTTTGCTAGTATAATGGCTTAGTTATAATGAGTTGGAGTGTGCAATGCAGGCAGACGTGCTCTGCAAATGTCTTTGCACTAGTGGGACTATAGCAAAGTCCAATAGCCACGTTTAGGATGCCACTAGGTACACTGAGTGTTTGCTAGTATAATGGCTTAGTTATAATGAGTTGGAGTGTGCAGAGGACAGGAGGGTACAGTGCCAGGATTGTGGGGCTCTGGGTAGAGGAAAGGAAGCCTGCCTTTCTATTCCCTCCTAATAGGGAAATGCAGGGAGGAAATCCCTGACCTTGGCTACACAGACGCTGTCGCTGTTTTCAGGACCTGTCACCTATGGCTCTGACCCTGCCGGTTTGAGCCCTTAAAAGGACTGCTAGAAAGTGCTCTCCCTAAGCTGTCCAGCGCTGTGTATGGAGCGCATACAGCTGTATCAGCGATAGGACAAAGGACGGACCTGCGACAGTGATGTCTGACACCAAAGACGCAGAAGAGATAATGGCGTCCTGGAGGAAAATGTCCGATTTTATAATGCAGGGACATGTGACATGGACATCCTATCACACATGCCGTTGCTTCTCTGGCTAAAAGTCCACTTAGCTGTGTGTGTATCACAAAAAAACTGAGCTGTAACAAATGTTCAATAAACATGCAACATTACAAGCATGTGAATTGCAGCCTCAAGACTAGAAAAAAACCAAGGAGAAAAATTGTAGGAAAAATACCCTGACTATAAATAAATAAATTGCAAGTGCTTAATAACAGGGTACTTAGTATATACATTTTTGCAAAAATGTAAGAAGCTGTCTCACCTCGTCACGGTGTACCCATCTGAGACAGTCCCTAACCTACTAAAGTTAAAAACATATTCTGTACCTGACTTGTGTCATGTCCAAACTTCAATATGAATGGTAAAGTGGTCAGCTGGGTCCCAGATTAAATACACAGCAAAAAGTGAGAAGCAGGTCATTGTTCAGCCTCAGTATCAGGAGGGCTGCACCCCCAACTTGCATTAAAGCAAGATAACAGACAAAAATCACAAAAAACTGAGCTGTAACAAATGTTCAATAAACATGCAACATTACAAGCATGTGAATTGCAGCCTCAAGACTAGAAAAAAACCAAGGAGAAAAATTGTAGGAAAAATACCCTGACTATAAATAAATAAATTGCAAGTGCTTAATAACAGGGTACTTAGTATGTACATTTTTGCAAAAAGGTAAGAAGCTGTCTCACCTCGTCACGGTGTACCCATCTGAGACAGTCCCTAACCTACTAAAGTTAAAAACATATTCTGTACCTGACTTGTGTCATGTCCAAACTTCAATATGAATGGTAAAGTGGTCAGCTGGGTCCCAGATTAAATACACAGCAAAAAGTGAGAAGCAGGTCATTGTTCAGCCTCAGTATCAGGAGGGCTGCACCCCCAACTTGCATTAAAGTTGTGTCATGAAGTTTGGACATGACACAAGTCAGGTACAGAATATGTTTTTAACTTTAGTAGGTTAGGGACTGTCTCAGAGGTGAGACAGCTTCTTACCTTTTTGCAAAAATGTATATACTAAGTACCCTGTTATTAAGCACTTGCAATTTATTTATTTATAGTCAGGGTATTTTTCCTACAATTTTTCTCCTTGGTTTTTTTCTAGTCTTCAGGCTGCAATTCACATGCTTGTAATGTTGCATGTTTATTGAACATTTGTTACAGCTCAGTTTTTTTGTGATTTTTGTCTGTTATCTTGCTTTAATGCAAGTTGGGGGTGCAGCCCTCCTGATACTGAGGCTGAACAATGACCTGCTTCTCACTTTTTGCTGTGTATTTAATCTGGGACCCAGCTGACCACTTTACCATTCATATTGAAGTTTGGACATGACACAAGTCAGGTACAGAATATGTTTTTAACTTTAGTAGGTTAGGGACTGTCTCAGATGGGTACACCGTGACGAGGTGAGACAGCTTCTTACCTTTTTGCAAAAATGTATATACTAAGTACCCTGTTATTAAGCACTTGCAATTTATTTATTTATAGTCAGGGTATTTTTCCTACAATTTTTCTCCTTGGTTTTTTTCTAGTCTTGAGGCTGCAATTCACATGCTTGTAATGTTGCATGTTTATTGAAAATTTGTTACAGCTCAGTTTTTTTGTGATTTTTGTCTGTTAT
The DNA here is from genome assembly GCF_048569485.1 of Anomaloglossus baeobatrachus. Lineage (NCBI taxonomy): Eukaryota > Metazoa > Chordata > Amphibia > Anura > Aromobatidae > Anomaloglossus > Anomaloglossus baeobatrachus. The sequence goes on along the minus strand of NC_134357.1, from coordinate 405,815,278 downwards.
CTTGCTTTAATGCAAGTTGGGGGTGCAGCCCTCCTGATACTGAGGCTGAACAATGACCTGCTTCTCACTTTTTGCTGTGTATTTAATCTGGGACCCAGCTGACCACTTTACCATTCATATTGAAGTTTGGACATGACACAAGTCAGGTACAGAATATGTTTTTAACTTTAGTAGGTTAGGGACTGTCTCAGATGGGTACACCGTGACGAGGTGAGACAGCTTCTTACCTTTTTGCAAAAATGTATATACTAAGTACCCTGTTATTAAGCACTTGCAATTTATTTATTTATAGTCAGGGTATTTTTCCTACAATTTTTCTCCTTGGTTTTTTTCTAGTCTTGAGGCTGCAATTCACATGCTTGTAATGTTGCATGTTTATTGAACATTTGTTACAGCTCAGTTTTTTTTGGGATTTTTGTCTGTTATCTTGCTTTAATGCAAGTTGGGGGTGCAGCCCTCCTGATACTGAGGCTGAACAATGACCTGCTTCTCACTTTTTGCTGTGTATTTAATCTGGGACCCAGCTGACCACTTTACCATTCATATTGAAGTTTGGACATGACACAAGTCAGGTACAGAATATGTTTTTAACTTTAGTAGGTTAGGGACTGTCTCAGATGGGTACACCGTGACGAGGTCAGACAGCTTCTTACCTTTTTGCAAAAATGTATATACTAAGTACCCTGTTATTAAGCACTTGCAATTTATTTATTTATAGTCAGGGTATTTTTCCTACAATTTTTCTCCTTGTTTTTTTTCTAGTCTTGAGGCTGCAATTCACATGCTTGTAATGTTGCATGTTTATTGAACATTTGTTACAGCTCAGTTTTTTTGTGGTTTTTGTCTGTTATCTTGCTTTAATGCAAGTTGGGGGTGCAGCCCTCCTGATACTGAGGCTGAACAATGACCTGCTTCTCACTTTTTGCTGTGTATTTAATCTGGGACCCAGCTGACCACTTTACCATTCATATTGAAGTTTGGACATGACACAAGTCAGGTACAGAATATGTTTTTAACTTTAGTAGGTTAGGGACTGTCTCAGATGGGTACACCGTGACGAGGTGAGACAGCTTCTTACCTTTTTGCAAAAATGTATATACTAAGTACCCTGTTATTAAGCACTTGCAATTTTTTTATTTATAGTCAGGGTATTTTTCCTACAATTTTTCTCCTTGGTTTTTTTTTTTTTTTTTTTTTAGCTGTGTGTGTGTCTGGGATTGGCTGACATGCTGGCCCGCCCCACTACACGCGTGCGCTTAGGGATGGAAGACAAGGAAAAAAAAAAAAAAATGGCGATCGCCATTATAGAAACAGCAGTGATCTGAAGGCGCTGTTCACGCACACTATACACTGAAATGTCATAATAGTGTGATTCACATAGTGACTTACACTATTACAGCGGAAACCAAGCTAGTAATTAGCTGTTTTTTTGCTGCTAGAACCGTTCTCGAACGTTTCTAGAACTATCGAGCTTTTGCAAAAAGCTCGAGTTCTAGTTCGATCTAGAACAGGCCCCAAAATCACTCGAGCCTAGAACTGGCGAACCTCGAACCGCGAACCGCGCTCAACTCTAGTCAGGAGACTGACTAGGCCACTGCAACACTTTGATTTTTTTCCCTCTTGAACCAGGCCTTGGTTTTCTTGGCTGTGTGCTTTGGGTCGTTGTCTTGTTGGAAGATGAAATGATGACCCATCTTAAGATCCTTGATGGAGGAGCGGAGGTTCTTGGCCAAAATCTCCAGGTAGGCCGTGCTATCCATCTTTCCACGGATGCGGACCAGATGGCCAGGCCCCTTGGATGAGAAACAGCCCCACAGCATGTGTCGCGGGCGGGGAGGAGGGTGTCAGCACTGCGCTCACCCCACTGCTCGGGTCCGGCGGCTGCTGCTCTGTGGTGGTTCGAGCAGTGGGCTGGATCCCGGGGGGTCTCGAGTGTCGCTCCTCGCCCGTGAGTGAAAGGGGATTGGGTTTTGGAATATAGTTTATTGTCCGTGACGCCACCCACGGTTGTGGTGATTTGTTGACACCACCGCTGCTCTGTATGGGGATCCCGGGAGTGATGGTATGGAGCAGCAAGTTGTTGTGTTGCCCCTCCGTGGGTAGAGGTTGGTGATCCCGGGGCCCAGTAATGAGGTGGAAGATGCAGGGCTTGGTGGGCGCAGGGACGCGGGGGCAGCGCTGTGCCTTGCGGCACTGTGGTACTCACTCAGCCTGAGACAATGACACAGTTCTCGGTAAAACACACGGCTGGAAAGATGGTTCCCACGGACGGCTGCACTTGCTTTTCCCCAGTAGTTGACGGTGACGGTCCCTTTTCCTGCACCTAAGATGATGATGGTTGCGATGGGTTCCCACCGGTAACCCGCTCCCCGGCTTCAAGCTGGGCCGATGGAGCTCTACTCTTTGCCCGTGGGCGCTGGCCCTGAGAAACTGGTGCCCTGGTGGTGGCGGTGTCTCTCCTTTAATGGTTAGACTGTTGCCTTCAATCGGGACTTGGTTGTTTGGAGACAGTCGTCCCCTTCACTGACGGATTTGGCAAATTATGGCGACTCCTAGCCTTGCCGGGATCCGAAAGGCCCCTGCCCTGGTGCTGACTGTTCCTTGTACACTGCTCCAGACCGCCGGGTCACCACCCGTCCGCGGTCCTTCCAGCAACCTCCGAGCAGTCACTCCTGCGGACAATCACCGCCGTCTGATGACCTTGCTGTCTCTCAGCCCGGGGCACACACCCGGACCAACTTCAGGCTTTACTAACTGTCACTTCAGCTTTTCTCCTTAGCTCCTCTACCACTTCACTTCCTTCTACTTTCACATCCTTAACTCTTCACTTGTTTACTCCTTCACGTCCCTAGCTGGACTGCCTGGTTTTCCCGCCTCCAGAGCTGTGAACTCCTCGGTGGGCGGAGCCAACCGCCTGGCCCACCCCCTGGTGTGGACAACAGCTCCTGGAGAAAGGCAACAAGGATTTTGGGTTAGCTGTGGTGTTCCTAACTGGGGTGTAGGGTGTGGTGGTGTGATGACCTGTGACCCCTGGGTTGCCCAGGGCGTCACACATGATGCTGCCACCACCATGCTTGACTGTAGGGTTGGTATTCTTGGGGTCGTATGCAGTGCCATCCAGTCTCCAAACGTCACGTGTGTGGCTGGCACCAAAGATCTCGATCTTGGTCTCATCAGACCAGAGAGCCTTGAACCAGTCTGTCTCAGAGTCCTCCAAGTGATCATGAGCAAACTGTAGACGAGCCTTGACATGACGCTTTGAAAGTAAAAGTACCTTTCGGGCTCGTCTGGAACGGAGACCATTGCGGTGGAGTACTTTACTTATGGTATTGACTGAAACCAATGTCCCCACTGCCATGAGATCTTCCCGGAGCTCCTTCCTTGTTCTCCTTGGGTTAGCCTTGACTCTTCGGACAAGCCTGTCCTCGGCACGGGAGGAAACTTTCAAAGGCTGTCCAGGCCGTGGAAGGCTAACAGTAGTTCCATAAGCCCTCCACTTCTGGATGATGCTCCCAACAGTGGAGACAGGTAGGCCCAACTCCCTGGAAAGGGTTTTGTACCCCTTTCCAGCCTTGTGACCCTCCACGATCTTGTCTTTGATTTCCTTGGAATGCTCCTTTGTCTGTCCCATGTTGACCATGTATGAGTGCTGTTCATAAGTTTGGGGAGGGTCTTAATTAGTCAGAAAAGGCTGGAAAAAGAGATAATTAATACAAACATGTGAAGCTCATTGTTCTTTGTGCCTGAAATACTTCTTAATACTTTAGGGGAACAAAACAGAATTCTGGTGGTTTGAAGGGTTGAATAATAAATGACCCTCTGAATAAACTTGTCTCAATTTAAAAAAGAAATAACATTCTTTTTTGCTGCAGTGCATTTCACACTTCCAGGCTGATCTATAGTCCAAATGTCACAATGCCAAGTTAATTCCGAATGTGTAAACCAGCTGCTTCTAAGTTCCATATGTAGTATATCATTCTTGTTACAACCCGTAGAGTCGATCCGCTAGAGCTACAATGCACCTATTTTACTTAATCTCCCCTATGATCATTGTTCTATTGCATGTGAAGAGTAAGTTAGTATCCTATGTTTAAATTGTCTTTTCAGGGAGTAAGGAGACGAACTCTAGTGCCACCTACCAGTATTGGAAGTAGGAATCTTAAAAGTCAAAAGTGGCCCTTTAACGAGTTTTTTCATATGATCTAGGATTTATGCCAGATCAGAACCTCAATTTGCAGACATGGTGTCTCGTGATGATGTTTAAAACACATGATTGTATTATTAACAGTATATATAGACAATCTTAAGTCCGAAGTCCGATCTCTTATTCATCCTCTTGGATAAGTGGTATATAGCATAAGTATTCAGAAATCTTCGAATAGGCGAATTAACAAGAGCACGTTGGACCTGTACTAAAGAAGAAGAATGCAAAAAAGAGGAGAGAGCTGTCCGTACCAGATTAAAAACTCACCCATATCAAAATTGAACTCATTGGACTCTTATGTTTGTAAAAAAAAAAATAACATAGAGGAATTTTTGTCACCTAAAAAAGAATCCCTGAATAATTTCCACAAAAACCTAAATTTTGTTACAACATACAATAAAAAAAAAATATTTGGGTTTAACACAAATTATCAAAAAATACCTATTTTATTTAAGTATGATAAGTTGTATAATATTGTAAAAGATGGTTGTGGTTTTTCCCATAAAAAAGGCCCTACCCTAGGTAATATGTTGCTTCCTAATCTAATACAAGAACATAATCACACTAGCCCAACTTATATATATAATCACACATATATCAATGAGTGGATATAGCAGATGTGCTATTTGAGACACATTTGGGAGTTGATTAAGGACCACACCAGACAGAAACGTGTTGCCTTTTGTTTTTAGTCTCCATGTTCTGTACCTACTGTGCTTTCTTCATGGCTAATATTTTAATCAAGATTGAATAAATGGACTTATTTTATTATTGTTTGGATGCCTTTTGTGACCATTCTTTTCAACCAATTTTTCTACTTGAAATCAATAGTCTCTTTATGATGGATGATTGGATCAACTCCAATAGGAAAATACTCTTTATTTCAAATTCTCTAAACTGGAGTGCCCATTAACAATTTAGAATAGGCCAAATATGGTATTTGAAAACTTTTCTTCTAAACCAGACAAAATCCTTACATCCTTATGATAACTTTTCTCTGAACATTCCTTTTGTTGACTGCTTTCTCTTGACTCCCTCGATCCACATGAACACTTGCCTGAAAGTTCAAGTCTTTTCCATATGAAAAGCAGAGTAAAGTGTATCCAGACTCATACGGCAGTGGCTTATCTTCCTGAAGAATAATAGGATCATATGTTTTTATATTAAAACATTTGATCCTTATCTTCTCAACACGAATGGTTGACTGATCATTCAGTTTCTAAAATAGAATGTGTTTAGGGCAACACTGCAGAAAAATCAGTGAATAGGCAATACCACCAACCCTTAAGGGTGCTTTACACGCTGCAACATCGATAGCGATTGCCAGCAATGTCGAGCACGATAGCACCCGCCCCCGTCGTTCGTGTGACATTTGGTGCTCCCTGCCGTAGCGAACATTATCGCTACGGCAGTGTCAAACGCACATACCTTGTCAGCGACGTCGCTGTGACCGCCGAACAATCCCTCCCTCAAGGGGGAGGTGCGTTCAGCGTCATAGCGACGTCACTGCGGCGTCACTAAGCGGCCGGCCAATAGAAGCGGAGGGGCGGAGATGAGCGGGACGTAACATCCCGCCCACCTCCTTCCTTCCGCATTGTCGGTGGACGCAGGTAAGGAGATGTTCGTCATTCCTGTGGTGTCACACATCGTGATGTGTGCTGCCGCAGGAACGACGCACAACATCGTACCTGTGGCAGCAACGATATTAAGGAAAGGAGAGACGTGTCAACGATCACCGTTTTTGAATGATTTTGTGATCATTGATCGTCGTTCCTTGGTGTCACATGCTGCGATGTCGCTACCGGGGCCGGATGTGCATCACTAACGACGTGACCCCAACGATATATCGGTAGCGATGTCGCAGCATGTAAAGCACCATTTAGTCTTTGGATTGGTGAAGGAACTGGAAGACAGGCCTCCACCAGTCATTTGGTGACCTCATTATATTGTGGTTTTCCATAAAGGCCATTAAAACAGATGGACCAGTGACATGATACAACTGCTGATTGGTACATTTTTACCAGTTGGTGTTCATTTGAATGTTCAGACCAAGGTATATCAAGAGAACTAATATATCTATACTAGATTGCTCAGTGCGCTTAGGTTTTCAGCAGTGAGAGTCCTCTTACACCACAGAGAAATGCATAAAAGATCATTTTAGTCCAAGAACGAGCATTATGGCATTTTATCCACAATCATTTGAATGGTTGAATATCTCACCAAAACAATAAAAGAATTGACATGCTCTAACTTAAAAAAAAAACCAAAAAAAAAAACCACTTTGATAGTTCAAATCTGTAAGGAAATAAAATAAGGAGAGCTGAAAAATCTCATTCATAGCATTTTTTTTAGGTGAATGTTCTAATAGAGGAATCTATATGGAGCCTTTGAAGTCCAACAGCTGATTATAATGCAAAATTCCACCTGCTTTGGAGGTCGAAGCGGCCCCCTTACCTCTTGGGCCCTTCTGTAGTATGTCCACCCCTGCATTACGGTGATATAACCCCTTGCTTCAAGTCTTACCATTTCTTGTAATGTTTATATTCCTTCTCTCTTCGGTCTGATGCCGATTCTAGGTCACTCATGGGCAAATAGTCTTTGAGGTTATAAACAGTTAATCCATTTTGCTTGGGCGGACACGTGCACACACTCTTCTTGGAGGGGATTTCATAGCTGAAACATATAATAGCATTAGTGGATATACATTGACATGTTGATCATTGAAGTTATTACTCTATCTTTGGAGACTGATCTGTCCCTTCAGAGATGTACCATGTAGGTCTGCCATGAACCAACAGCACCTTGTAAATGTCTTAAATTGTACAAAATGTCAAATCATAGGAAATGTTCTCTTCTAGATGATCTGTCTATTGTTACCACAAAATATAGCATAACAAAAACAATCCTGAGCTGTTATTCCCCTGGGAAATGCCAACTTTTTATTATCATTCCCCTTCCCAATACTGTATGTCTCGATTGTGAATTAAAGGGGGCTTTACACAGTAGCGATATCGCTAGCAATTTGTAGCAATAGCGAGCGTGTAAGTACCCGCCCCCATCGTGCATGCGATTGTTTGTGATCGCTGCCGTAGTGATGTGTGCTGCCGCATGAGCGATGAACCACCTGGATAAACAACCCTTACCGATTTTTGAGTTTGGGACGACCTCTCCATGGTGAACGATTTTCACCATTTTTGAGGTCGCTTAAGGTCGCTGGTCAGTGTCACACACTGCGATATCGTTAATGACGCCGGATGTGCGTCACTAACAACTTGACCCCGACGACCAAACATTAACGATATCGTAGCGTGTAAAGCCCCCTTTAGAGTGATGATTACATTTATTAGTTGACAATGTAATAACAGATTATAGGATTTGAACGTTTTGTATGAGGAGTGGACATTAAATTCCTTCAGTTGAAAGGTAACTTCAGTAAGGATGAGCTGTCAAAAGATCTACAAAAACACTGTGGGCTTGTAGTCCATCAATCTAACAAAGCAGGGTGTCTCGTTATTCTGGATTCTTCCCTGTACAAAAAACAAGAGTCTGTTATTCTGACACTAAAGGCCTGCCACACACTGAGATAAATCTGCGGCAGATCTGTGGTTGCAGTGAAATTGTGGACAATCGGTGCCAGTTTGTGGCTGTGTACAAATGGAACAATATGTCCATGATTTCACTGCAACCACAGATCTGCCAAAGATTTATCTCTGTGTGTGACAGGGCCTTTAGACCTATAGGCTGTTGGACATTAATCTGACTTTAGCCTTCAAGAATAAATTACCGTATTTTTGAGATTATAAAATGCACTTTTCCTCCCAAAACTTTGGGAGGAAAATGAGGGGTGCATCTTAAAATCTGAATGTAGCTTACCGTGGGGTTGTGCAGAGGTGTCAAAGGAGGCAACGAGATGGTCCGAGCAATGCACTGTGCTGCCGGCGCTGCTGGTCTGTGTGACGCTGTTCTGGATCGGGCCGCGAAGCTCTGTTCTGTTTGAAGCCGCTCCGTTCTGCTCTGTGTACGGCTGCTCCGTCCTGCTCGGCTGCTGTGTGCACGGCTGCTCCGTCCTGCTTGACTGCTCTGTGCACGGCTGCTCCATCCTGCTCGGCTGCTCTGTGCACGACTGCTCCATCCTGCTCAGCTGCTCTGTGCACAGTTGCTCCGTCCTGCTCGGCTGCTCAGTGCACGGCTGCTCCATCCTGCTCGGCTGCTCAGTGCACGGCTGCTCCGTCCTGCTCGGCTGCTCAGTGCACGGCTGCTCTGTTCTGCTTGGCGCTCGGCTCCTCCGTTCTCCTTGGCGCTCGGGTGCTCCATCACCAGCCCCGCACACAGCAGAGTGACACCGGCCCCGCACTGAGCAGAGCAACACCGGCCCCGCACAGAGCACAGCGGCGTCGCCGGCCCCGCACAGAGCAGAGTGGCGTCGCCGGCCCCGCACAGAGCAGAGTGGCGTCGCCGGCCCCGCACAGAGCAGAGTGGCGTCGCCGGCCCCGCACAGAGCAGAGTGGCGTCGCCGGCCCCGCACAGAGCAGAGCGGCGTCGCCGGCCCCGCACAGAGCAGAGTGGCGTCGCCGGCCCCGCACAGAGCAGAGCGGCGTCGCCGGCCCCGCACAGAGCAGAGCGGCGTCGCCGGCCCCGCACAGAGCAGAGCGGCGTCGCCGGCCCCGCACAGAGCATCACCCGCAGTGAGTATCTGGGTCCCCTTCTATACTACTTGCAGTACTCCAGTACCGCCCCTGCCTCTGGTAAGACACCACCAGATTATAAACAGACCCCCTATTTTTTTTTACCTTTTTTTTTCCCTCCGAATTTGGGGTGCGTCTTATAATCCGGTGCGTCATAAAACGAAAAATATGGTATCTACATTATTGGATGAAATCGTTAGTCTGGGCATCATCAGGAATGAAGAAAAAAAAAAACAAAACATTATTTTCTTAAGCATCCCATTCTCCCAATTTTGCATGGTTTACCTAAAGCCACAAAAATACTTTACTACCTCCTTTGTGTCCTAATACTTCAAGCATTGGCTCATTAAATGTAAAATTGTGAGAATAGTTACATGAGCATCTTCAGTCTTTAGTTGGTAGAATACAGGGGTATCTTAAGGATAGTTCCAGCGTGTTAAAAAATTTTGATAATTTTCATTGGAGACAAAGCTTTTCATTTCTAACCTGCGATGTAGTCATTTTATGCTCTGTTATTCTAAATCATTTGGCATTGAAGGCTCTAGTTTAATTTGGACAGTTATAGGTTATATTTAAGGGAATGTAAGGGCGGCTTTGCACACTACGACATCGCAGGTGCGATGTCGGTGGGGTCAAATTGAAAGTGACGCACATCCGGCATCGCATGCGACATCGTAGTGTGTAAAGCCTAGATGATACGATTAACGAGCGAAAAATCGTCGTAATCATATCATCGGTGCAGCGTCGGCGTAATCCATAATTACGCTGATGCGACGGTCCGATGTTGTTCCTCGTTCCTGCGGCAGCACACATCGCCGTGTGTGAAGCCGCAGGAGCGAGGAACATCTCCTACCGGCGTCACCGCGGCTTCCGTAGGATATCCGGAAGGAAGGAGGTGGGCGGGATGTTTACATCCTGCTCATCTCCGCCCCTCCGCCGCTATTGGCCACCTGCCGCGTGACGTCGCTATGACGCCGCACGACCCGCCCCCTTAGGAAGGAGGCGGGTCGCCGGCCAGAGCGACGGTCGCAGGGCGAGTGAGTGTGTGTGAAGCTAGCGTAGCGATAATTTTCGCTACGCCAGCTATCACACGATATTGTACCTGCGACGGGGCGGGGACTATCGCGTGCGACATCGCAGCATCGGCTTGCGATGTCGCAACGTGCAAAGCCCGCCTAAGTGTAGCACCCCTGAGACACTCTGACTACTACAAGGATCTGCATTTGTCGCGGGCGGAGGAGGGGACGCTGCGCTCTCCCACTGCTGGGGTCTGGCTACTGCTGCTGCTGCTGCTCGGTGGTGGCTAGAGCGGTGGGCCGGATCCCGGGGACTCGAGCAGCGCTCCTCGCCCGTGAGTGAAAAGGGGGGGGGATTGATTGTGGGGATTTGATATTGTCCGTGACACCACTCACGGTTATGGTGAGATTGGTGACGCCACCGCTGCTCTGGACGGGGTTCCCGGGAGCGATGACAGGGAGCAGCCTGGATATTAGTTTTCCCCTCCGTGGGTAGGAAGGTTGGTTGTCTTGGGGCCCGGTGATGGGGTAGGGATGGATGGCAGGCGGGTTACGGGGCCTGGCGAGGTGCAGGGTCACGGGGGCAGTGCTGTTCCGCACGGCACGGTGGTACTCACTCAGCCAATGATGTACACAGAGTCTCCGGTAAAACAAACGGCTGGATGGACGGGTCCCACAGACGGCTGCGGTGTTTCTCCTCCCGGCAGGTTGATGGTGACTGCCTTTCCCTGCACCTGTGTAGTGTGTACGGTTCCAATGGGTTCCCACCGGTAACCCGCTCCCCAGTTTGAAGGTTACTGAAGGAGCCCCTTTTGCCCGCAGGCTCTGGCCCTGGGAACTTTAGCCTTGGCGGTGACTGTGTTTCCCTCTCTCGGTTGGACTGTTGCCTTCTGTCGGGACTTGGCTGCTGGGAAACCCAGGAGGTTCCCTTCGCTAACAGATTTGACAAATTGCACAGCGACTCCAAGCCTTGTCGGGGTCCGTAAGCCCCTGCCGGATGGTGCTGGCTTCTCTTTGCGTACCGGTCCGGTACCGCCGGGCCACCGCCCGTCCACGGTCCTTACGACTGGCTCCAATAGGCCTCTCCTGCAGACGGTCACCACCGTCTGCCAACCTTGCTGTTCCGTCCGGGCCACACACCCGGACCACTTTTTGTCTGCTTCTTTACCACTTTCCTTCCTCTCACTTTCACTTCCCAGCTGAACGCTCCCTTTTTCCCGCCTCCAGGACTGTGAACTCCTCGGTGGGCGGGACCAACCACCTGGCCCACCCCCAGGTGTGGACATCAGCCCCAGGAGGAAGGCAACAAGGGTTTTTGTCTGACTTTGGTGTGCCTGACCGGGAGTGTTGGGTGTGTTAGTGTAGTGTTTGTGACGTCCTGGCTTGCCCAGGGCGCCACACATCCTTCTTGCGGATGCAGGATTTACCCCCTGGGACTTGGAGTACCAGTGCCGATACCACCAAAGCACAACTAAAATCCTAGTTCTCCACTCCACACCGGGCATAGAGGGTTAACCATGTTAGGGGATGGTCGCCATGGAAAGGAACGAGTCCCTGGGATTAGCCAGCCTAGTGAGAGGGGTCAGCAGTCCGTAGAGAGTCTAGGGAAGTGTGGCACACAGGAGAGGTGTGCGGACGTGTCTGAGCTGGGTCCGTGCAGCGGTGACCCGGGGGCACAGGAGAGAGGTCGCCAGGATGGGTACCAGAGATACCGCTGGGACCGGAGCACGCACGGGGCACAGGGCCCTAGATCAGGCGCCAGTTCTACACGGCTTGATAAATACCTGCCTGGTGAGGACACCTTCACTGACTTCACCAAAACAAATAATCCGGTGGAATCAGCAGTAAACTAGGATCGGGGTTCGGACACTTACCTCCCCACAGGGTCCGCACTGCCTGACATACGGAAAAGGAGACTGTACCCCAAAAGGGACAGTCAGGCCCCAAACGCTCCACCTTATGGGGACCCAACCAACAGCCTACCTGCGGAGGACCTAACACCATTGCGGCAATCACCACCAGCTCTGGGGAGTATCCACATTTAGCAGCTTCAGTTCTCTATCTTTAACCGCAACCTACAGGTGGCATCACATGACATTAACTCTATTCACCCATGTAAATACCTTTTACAAAAGAAGCCCCAGGGCACGGGATTGGGCAACGGCCAGCAGAGTGACATTCCCATTTGTTAGCGTCCGGGACCGAGTACCCCCTTCTCTGGGCGCGACAGCTTCTTTCTCCTGGCATCACAAACAGGATTGGGACAAGGCCCGTTAACGTTAACGTGTGCCTTAAGGAGCTGTATTTAATGGACTGTTTGTGTAAAGACTGCCACCATCTTTAATGCTGAAAAATTGGCTGCGCCATCACTGTACCCAAAAGAGCGCGAAACTGAAAAAAGCGTTCGAATAGAAGCCCCGCCCACGAGTCCTGAGAACGCGGGCGGAAGTCAAAAGTAACCGGACCTGGAAAGTCCCATTGTGCCATAGTCCCTGCGAGAGTGGTGAGAAATGACCGAAGGGGAACAAAGGATGCAGGCACTGGATGATGGGAGTGCGGCGGGACCTTCCTAGGCCATACAAGGCGATGACAACGTGGTGGGACATGCTTCGGTAGAACAAGCAGCAGCATCCGTAGCCGTGGCGGCCGCCCTGATAATGCCGATCACCTTACCGTATGTACCCGGCGCAGCCTGGCTGCCCCAATATGATGGCAAACCCGACGCCTTACCGGGATTTAAAAAGAAAATTTGCACTGTACTGGACAGGTACGCGATGACCGGCAGACAGTGGGTGTCTGTGGTGTTGGGACAGTTAAGGGGTGCAGCTGAGTTGGAGGTGGAGACCTGGTCAGATGACGATCGGAAGTCAGTAAATATTATATTTGACAAGCTCAAAGCTGTCTTTGAAACTCGCACTGAGGCAGAGCTCAGAATGGAATTTTATAACTGTAAGCAGCGGTCCCAGGAAAGTATCAAAGATTATACCTTGAGGTTGCAGGCAGCCCTGTGGACCCTAAAGCTTGTGGACCCCATTACTGACCAGGAAGGAAACAAAATGATGGTTGAACAACTCTCTGCACTATGGGGACCCAACCAACAGAGAATGCCGGGGACACAGGAACCTGGGTCACTACATTGGCACTGATACTCCACGGGACCTGAACCAGCAACACCTGGGTCCAAGTGAGTAGAGACTGTTAAAGACAACCTGGTGTGGTCTCCGTTATTATTACTCATCATTTCCCAGGCACGGCCCTACCTGCGGAGGGCCTAAAGTGTGCTTTACACGCTGCGATATCGCTAACGATTTATCATCAGGGTCATGGTGTTTGTGATGCACATCCGGCATCGTTAGTGACATCGCAGCGTGTAACACGTACGAGCGACCTTAAACAATCGCAAAAGAGACAAAAATCATTGGTTTTAGAGAGGTCGTCCAAGCACAAAAAATCGTCTCGTATGTTGCGATGTTGTTCGTCGTTCCTGCCGCATCACACATCACTATGTGTGACACCGCAGGAGCGACGAACATCTCCTTACCTGCCTCCACCGGCAATGTGGAAGAAAGGAGGTGGGTGGGATGTTACGTCCCGCTCATCTCCGCCCCTCCGCTTCTATTGGCCGGCCGCTTAGTGACGTCACGATGATGTCGCTGTGATGCCGAACGCACCTCCCCCTTGAGGGAGGGATTGTTCGGCTGTGACAGCGACGCCGCTGCACAAGTATGTGCGTGTGATGCTGCCATAGCGATAATGTTTGCTACGGCAGCGATCACCACATATTGCAAGAACGACAGGGGGCGGGTGCTATCGCGCTCAACATCGCTAGCAATCACTAGCGATGTCGCAGCATGTAAAGTACCCTCAACACCATTGCTGCAATCACCACCAGCTCTGGGAGTACCCACATTTAGCACCGGCGGTTCTCTATCCTTAACCGCAACCCACAGGTGGCGTCACATGACATTAACTCTATTCACCCATGTAAATACACCCTTTTACAAAAAAAGCCCCAGGTCACTGGACTGGGCAACGGCCACCAGAGTGACATTCCCATTTTTTACCGCCCTGAACCGAGTACCCTCTTCCCTGGGCGCGACATAAGCATCTCAAAATTCTAATGAATCAAGTTGTTCCCCAGTTACAACAACAGCCTAATTCAAATGACCTTTATTTCCAACAAGATGGGGCCCCTCCACATTATTCAAGAGTAGTCCGCAAGTATCTTGATGAAACATTTCCTAATAAATGGATTGGCTGATGAGGCCCACTTGATAGGACCGGCACGATCACGAGATTTGACCCCAATGGATTTTTTCTTTTGAGGAGTACTCAAGGACAAAGTTTATAGTCGAAAACCAAAAAGTGTCAGTGATTTGAAAAATTACATAAGAGATTAATTAATTTCAAGAAATTAATACCCAAAGAGACTGGCGCAAAAATGTTTATCGAAGCGTAAGAGGCAGACTTCAAAGCTGTGCAAAGGGAGTCTGTATTATTGTTCAGAATAAAACTTAATTGGCAATGTTATGTTTATATTAGTAAATATAATTTTATATATAAATCAAAATAAATGTTATTATTTTCTGTCCACCTACTTTTGGACCACACTATATATTATATATATATATATATATATATATATATATATATATATATATATATATATATATATACACATACATATATATATATACATACATATACAGTCATATGAAAAAGTTTGGGCACCCCTATTAATGTTATGCTTTTTTCTTTATAATAATTTGGGTTTTTGCAACAGCTATTTCCGTTTCATATATCTAATAACTGATGGACTCAGTAATATTTCTGGATTGAAATGAGGTTTATTGTACTTACAGAAAATGTGCAATCCACATTTAAACAAAATTTGACCGGTGCAAAAGTATGGGCACCCTTATCAATTTCTTGATTTGAACACTCCTAACTACTTTTTACTGACTTACTAAAGCACTAAATTGGTTTTGTAACCTCATTGAGCTTTGAACTTCATAGGCAGGTGTATCCAATCATGAGAAAAGGTATTTAAGGTGGCCACTTGCAAGTTGTTCTCCTATTTGAATCTCCTATGAAGAGTGGCATCATTGGCTCCTCAAAAGAACTCTCAAATGATCTGAAAAAAAAATTATTGAACATAGTTGTTCAGGGGAAGGATATAAAAAAAGTTGTCTCAGAGATTTAAACTGTCAGTTTCCACTGCGAGGAACATAGTAAGGAAATGGAAGAACACAGATACAGTTCTTGGTAAGCCCAGAAGTGGCAGGCCAAGAAAAATATCAGATAGGCAGAGAAGAATAATGGTGAGAACAGTCAAGGACAATCCACAGACCACCTCCAAATACCTGCAGCATCATCTTGCTGCAGATGGTGTCAATGTGCATCGGTCAACAATACAGTGCACTTTGCACAAGGAGAATCTGTATGGGAGAGTGATGCGAAAGAAGCCGTTTCTGCAAGCACGCCACAAACAGAGTCGCCTGAGGTATGCAAAAGCACATTTGGACAAGCCAGTTACATTTTGGAAGAAGGTCCTGTGGACTGATGAAACAAAGATTATTATTATTATTATTATTATTTATTATTATAGCGCCATTTATTCCATGGCGCTTTACAAGTGAAAGAGGGTATACGTACAACAATCATTAACAGTACAAGACAGACTGGTATAGGAGGAGAGAGGACCCTGCCCGCGAGGGCTCACAGTCTACAGGGAATGGGTGATGGTACAATAGGTGAGGACAGAGCTGGTTGCGCAGTGGTCTACTGAGCTGAGGGCTATTGTAGGTTGTAGGCTTGTTGGAAGAGGTGGGTCTTGAGGTTCCTCTTGAAGCTTTCCACGGTAGTGGAGAGTCTGATGTGCTGAGGTAGAGCGTTCCAGAGTATGGGGGATGCACGGGAGAAATCTTGTACACGATTGTGGGAAGAGGAGATAAGAGAGGAGCAGAGAAGGAGATCTTGTGAGGATCTAAGGTTGCGTGCAGGTAGGTACTGGGAGACTAGGTCACAGATGTAGGGAGGAGACAGGTTGTGCATGGCTTTGTATGTCATGGTTAATGTTTTGAACTGGAGTCGTTGGGCGATGGGAAGCCAGTGAAGGGATTGGCAGAGTGGCGAGGCTGGGGAGTAGCGAGGGGAGAGGTGGATTAAGCGGGCTGCAGAGTTTAGGATAGATTGGAGGGGTGCAAGAGTGTTGGAAGGGAGACCAGAGAGCAGGAGGTTGCAGTAGTCGAGGCGGGAGATGATGAGGGCATGCACTAATGTTTTTGCAGATTCTTGGTTAAGAAAAGCACGGATCCGGGAGATATTTTTGAGTTGTAATCGGCATGAGTTGAAGAGGGCTTGGATGTTTGGCTTGAAGGATAGAGCAGAGTCGAGGGTCACTCCAAGGCAACGAGCTTGTGAGACTGGGGTGAGTGAGCAACCATCAAGTTTGATGGAAAGGCTTGTTGGAGGAGATGAGTGAGGAGGAGGAAAGACAATAAACTCTGTTTTGTCCATGTTAAGTTTTAGGAGTTGTTTGGTCATACAAAAAGGCGTTATGCATGGAGGCAAAAAACCACGGCATTCCAAGAAAAGCACTTGCTACCCACAGTAAAATTTGGTGGAGGTTCCATCATGCTTTGAGGCTATGTGGCCAATGCCAGCACCGGGAATCTTGTTAAAGTTGAGGGTCGCATGGAGTCAACTCCGTATCAGCAGATTCTTGACAATAATGTGCAGAATCAGTGACGAAGTTGAAGTTACGCAGGGGATGGATATTTCAGCAAGACAATGATCCAAAACACCGCTCCAAATCTACTCAGGCATTCATGCAGAGGAACAATTACAATGTTCTGGAATGGCTATCCCAGTCCCCAGACCTGAATATCATTGAACATCTATGGGATGATTTGAAGCGTGCTGTCCATGCTCGGCGACCATCAAACTTAACTGAACTGGAATTGTTTTGTAAACAGGAATGGTCAAATATACCTTCATCCAGGATCCAGGAACTCATTAAAAGCTACAGGAAGTGACTAGATGCTGTTATTTTTGTAAAAGGAGGATCTACAAAACATTAATGTCACTTTTATGTTGAGGTGCCCATACTTTTGCAACAGTCAAATTTTGGTTAAATGCGGATTGCACATTTTCTGTACAATAAACCTCATTTCAATCCAGAAATATTACTGAGTCTATCAGTTATTAGATATATGAAACTGAAATAGCTGTTGCAAAAACCCAAATTGTTTTGAAGAAAAAAGGTTATATATATATATATATATATATATATATATATATATATATATATATATATATATATATATATATATATATATATATATATATATATATATATATATATAATATGAGGACAAAGTTTGCTGGCTGTGTATACAGTACTGACCAAAAGTTTGGACACACCTTCTCATCTCCAGAGCAACTGTTAAGAGGAGGCTTTGTGCAGCAGGCCTTCATGGTAAAATAGCTGCTAGGAAACCACTGCTAAGGACAGGCAACAAGCAGAAGAGACTTGTTTGGGCTAAAGAACACAAGGAATGGACATTAGACCAGTGGAAATCTGTGCTTTGGTCTGATGAGTCCAAATTTGAGATCTTTGGATCCAACCACCGTGTCTTTGTAGAAAAGGTGAACGGATGGACTCTACATGGCTGGTTCCCATCGTGAAGCATGGAGGAGGAGGTGTGACGGTGTGGGGGTGCTTTGCTGGTGACACTGTTGGGGATTGATTCAAAATTGAAGGCATACTGAACCAGCATGGCTACCACAGCATCTTGCAGTGGTGTGCTATTCCATCCGGTTTGCGTTTAGTTGGACCATCATTTATTTTTCAACAGGACAATGACCCTAAACACACCTCCAGGCTGTGAAAGGGCTATTTGACCTAGAAGGAGAGTGATGGGGTGCTATGCCAGATGACCTGGTCTCCACAGTCACAAGACCTGAACCCAATCGAGATGGTTTGGGGTGAGCTGGATTGCAGAGTGAAGGCAAAAGGGCTAACAAGTGCTAAGCATCTCTGGGAACTCCTTCAAGACTGTTGGAAAACCATTTCCGGTGACTACCTCTTGAAGCTCATCAAGAGAATGCCAAGAGTGTGCAAAGCAGTAATCAAAGCAAAAGGTGGCTACTTTGAAGAATCTAGAATATAAGACATATTTTCAGTTGTTTCACACTTTAAGTATTTCATTCCATATGTTTTAATTCATAGTTTTGATGTCTTCAATGTGAATCTAACATTTTCAGAGTCCTGAAAATAAAAAAATCTTTGAGTGAGAACGTGTGTCCAAACGTTTGGTCTGTACTGTATATGCATATAATATAGAGGATACAGGCTGTTAGTAGTGTGTATATATAGACAAACACAGCTCTGATACATTCACATATAGACACACACAACTCTACTACAGGCCCATTTACATACACACACACACACACACACACACACACACACACACACGAAATATTACCATATCCTACAGTACAGAGCAGGAGAGGAGCCACTTGCACAGAGGATGCAGCAGTTAAGCAAATGCATGACCTTCCAAATAACTTTTCCAGTCATTTGAATAGGTATATGATCAATTACATGATGTGAAAGGTCAGATTTGTGGCATAGAGTATACCACCACTTGACATTAATTTGACCAGCTGCCATGACCACACTCTTGTCCTGCCCCAGCACCTCACACTTGGTTGGAGCTGAGCAAAAATAGCATGACTATGTAATAGGTAACAAAATTTTAGCACAGCCTCAAGTTGCGCCAAAATTATGAGACTTTTCAAAGTTTTTCTTTCTTAAAAAATAGGAGCAAAAAAGAGAAAAGTGGTGTGTAAAACAATTGGGATCACTAAGCATAGACATATAAAGTCTCTAATGAGCAACCAAAAATCATCAAAGGCCTATAATAACGCCGTCTGGTTATAACACATATTCAGGCAGTCAGGTATCCAGCTCAGCACATAAGTGCAGAACCTATCCAGGGTAGTGGTAGACCCCAGGGAACAGTAGTAGGTTTGGTCAGCGGTCACGATTAGAGATGAGCGATGTTCGAGAATTTCATGTTCGAGTGATTTTGGGGGGTGTTCGAGTCGATCGACGAACTCGAATGATTTGGTAAAAGTTTGGTAGTTCGAGTTACATTCGAGAACGGTTCGATCAACAAAAAGCGTAGCTAGTTACTAGCTGGCTTCTCACTGTAATAGTGTGAGTCACTGTGAATCATGATATTATCAAAATTCAGCGTATAGTGTGCAGGGGGGACGGGGTTTAGATCAGTGCTGCTGCTGAGTGCTGAAAGAATGCCGATCGCCATTTTTTTTTTTCTAACTGCGCGTACAGTGGGGCGGGCCAGGCTGTCAGCCAATCACAGTCACACACACAGCAAAGTGGATTTTTGCCAGACAAGCAAGGGCATGTGTCATAGGCTGTGCATGTCACATGTCCTTGCCCTATAAGACATGGCCATTTTCCCTGTCGCCGCCATTATCTCTCTGCTGTGGGTGGGTGGCAGTCACCTTTCCCACTCCCGCTGCTGCTGCTGTGTGCGCTATAGACATACAGTGCAATCTACACAGCGCTTTAGGGATTAGGGACTACTTGTAATTTCAGCCCTTTTCAGGGCTACATACAGCCGTTCATAGGCATTGTTGCTAGGCAGGTCCGTGCCAACGCTGTGCAGGGCTTTAGAAACCAGTGTCTGGCTACATCAGCTCAGGCAATTCCTTGCTGCATTTTTTCATTGGCAGGGATAGAAACTGAGGCTTCCTTTGCTGTCCTGCTACCTACAGCACCTCTGCATTCTACACACCTGCCCATTTTTGCGATGCAATTTTTTATAGCAAACAGTGCTGACACTTAAGGTGGCTTTATACGCTACGACATCGCTAAAGCGATCTCGTTGGGGTCACGGAATTTGTGATGCACATCCGGCCGCTTTAGCGATGTCTTTTGCGTGTGACACCTATGAGCGATTTTGAATCATTGCAAAAACGTTAAATCGCTAATCGGTGACATGCCCCCCCCTATTCCCAATTACCGTTGCTGCTGCATTAGCGATGTTGTTCGTTGTTCCTGCGGCAGCACACATCGCTATGTGTGACACCGCAGGAACGAGGAACCTCACCTTACCTGCGTCCCGCCAGCAATGGGGGAGGAAGGAGGTGGGTGGGATGTTCGTCCCGCTCATCTCCGCCCCTCCGCTTTCATTGGGCAGCCACTTAGTGACGTCGCTGTGACGCCGAATGAACCACTCCCTTAGAAAGGAGGCGGTACACCGGTCACAGCGACGTCTCTATGCAGGTAAGTATGTGTGATGGGTCCGAGCGATGTTGTGTGCCACAGGCAGCGATATGCCCATGACGCACGATAGGGGCGGGTACACACGCTAGCGATATCGGTACAGATATCGTAGTGTGTAAAGCGGCCTTTAGTCGCATATTAAAAGTGTCTGGGATACTAACTTAGTGTTCCTTTGGTGTCACGCAAGGTACACCACCTCTGCATTCTACACACCTGCCCATTTATGCAACTCAATTTTAATTTCAAAAAGTGCTGACACTTTTAGGGTCATAGTAAAATTGTCAGGGATACTACCTTTAGGTTCCTGTCCTGTCAAGCAAGGTACACCCCATGTGCATTCTACACTCCTGTCCATTCCTGCTATGCAATTTTTAAGTGCAGGTAGTCCAGGCAATCTGTGACGAAGGTGCAGGCATGGATATAATGTTGCCTTCATCAAAAGGTGGTTCTCTTGATGTCTGAGAGAGCTCAACACCAGCAGCTGTTTCCACTTCAAAAACAACTGACGACCTGCCAATCACACTGCCTGTAGTGGGTAAAGGGGTGGAAGGTCAGCGTCAACAAACATGTGTGACTGCTGTCCCCACAGTCACAGAGGATGAAGAGCACGCAGATGCACTTGATGTGGCAGACGGTGCTTGCTCAGCCCCGCTAGACCACATTGTAGCACAGTGAACTTCCCATTGCGACTTATGATTAATTTAAAGTAGTGTACAGGGTGTGCTCCCCAGTATACAGCAAAACCACACACTAGGAAAAGGACTCTAGGCAGTTGGGTTGATAAATGATCGTTTAACTTTCCAAAAACAAACAATGAGAACCATGCATAAAACTGAAAGAATAGAAAAATCTATTCACAATTCCAAAAGCCTACACCCCTATGCTGCGACACTCGTAATGGCGATTTATACAACCTGCTCACCAACTTTTGCCTAACCAAGGGACTGTCTAAACAGCTGCCTACTACCTGGTAATCCCTCTGCGTAGCAGGAGTAATTGTGTGTGTGTGTGTGTGTGTGTGTGTGTGTGTGTGTGTGTGTGTGTGTGAACACGACTTACCAGTGTCGCATCACAAGAGTTTACAACTTATCTACCTAAACATAGACAAAACCCATTACTCCCCCTGAATACTCTTGTTAGCTGATGCCTCACAGATAAGGCAGATGATAACAGTGTGAAGGCAAACCACACAGATCAGCAACACAGTCCTGGAAATCTTGTAAAGCAACAGTCTATGCAAACATGTGTCACTGTCCATCTATGATTTTAACTGTAACTGACAAATTGACAGAGCAGAGGCATCAAGTCTTATTGTCTATATAGTCGGCCTACCCAGAACAGATATGTGTTTTGCTAAGAAAACAAAGTGTTGCGTGCAGGCATTACTGTCTGGTCCCAGCGTACTGTGGTGTCCAGTTGCCATCAATACAGAGTTTACGATCCTCTCCCGGTAAACAGTATAGACCGCATCGGAAGAATGTCGGTCTCTGGCACAGGATGCTGCTCACAGGCATTATGGTTCTCCTCACCAAACTCCAACACTAGTCCCCTCACAATTCACCTAAGTGTTTCCGTGGTGGCTCCTTGCTGTAACGCACACCTTTAGCTTTTCCTTCACTTCACAGACAGCACCTCCTCCGCTCTCCAAGTCCACAGCCGAACACCGTTTTGCTATTGCTATAGTGACCAAACAGTCAAAGGCAGATGCAAAAAACAGCTGCCCCTTGTGGGTAGTCTGCAACAATGCATGCAATGAACGGCAAATAAGCATGTTGCATTCACAGTGGATAAAGCTCATCAATACACCCTCACGCTATCACTTCATATCCATGTGACAGTTCATAGATGATGTACTCAAAGTAGTGAGTTTTTGGCCTCTACTTAGAGATTGGTGACAAATCTTACAGATGACATGACTTGGGTGATCTTTTGCAATGTAAATAAAACCCGAGGCTAGGCATGGCTTACAGCCCATGCGACCTGCAGAGCCACCACGACTTTTGCTCAGAGGCAGAGTTGTGGCTGAGGATTCAGTTGTTGACATGCTTCCAGTACTTTGTCTCTGTCCAGAAAGACGCAACGTAACCTCATCGTCAGTATCATCCTCCTCCACCTCCTCTGCTGACCTCATCGACTGGCTGACTTTGGTTTGAAAGTAAGTGGGGTCTCCAACCTCATCATCACCCTGTGTGTTTTCACTCCCCTTGTCCTGACTCCTCCGAGCCAACCTCTTCCTGCCCTGACCAAAAAGTAAAGTTGTCATTCCAATCAGGTATCTGAGTCTCCTCAGCATGTTCCCCATTGTCTCCACCAGGATGATTTACAGTTTGGGAATGAGGGTGTACATTATGATCAGCACCTTCTTTATCAGGTCCTGGATCCGACTTACAAAGCTTCTGGGCATCAGTGCAGATCATTTCCTTGTCTGGACTCACTGCAGCTTTGGGGCATACCTCTGATTCGCAGGCTATTGTGTGACTGAACAGCTCTGCATACTCAACCATCTCTGTTACCCCATACTCAGCAGGGCTGGTGGAAACTTGTGAGCTGTTTGGAAGCAAGTGCGATTGGATTGACGCCACAGAGGAATGGAGTATTTGGGATATTGAAGTTGAGGTGGAGGAGAGGCCACTTGATGGAGCACTGGAGATCCATTGAAGCACCTGCTCTTTTGTTGCCACATTTGCCACATCTACATTTGGTAGCAATGGTCGTGTCCCTGAAAAAAGGGATCATAGATTATCCAAGGGAAGAAGTACACCTCTTATTTTGGCTGGTAGTTGGTGTTACGAATCGGTTCCGCTGTAGACGGTAGCAGCCAGCTGTGGTTCCAGTTGCGCCCAGGCGTCAGCTGCCATTTTTGTCCGCCCCTCAGGTCGTCCAGCTGGCTGCTTCCTTATCCACGTCTAAGTGTGTAAGACGGCTAGTGTGCATGCGTGTGCCGATTTACCACAGACACAGCCTAAGTACAGTGTTTCTCTTAGTGAGCATGCTCAGCATGACTGCCATTCCTGAGGCTAAGTCCTCAGTTTGTGCTACTGTGCATTCTCCCACACTTAGTGCGAAAAGCCTCTTTGCACAGGTACTTGGACTCTGTGCCGTGTCTAAGTCCTGTGTTGGGCCTACAGAACATGCAGAAGCTGATTTCTTTTGAAGTTTTGAAGATTTTGAAGTCTGTTTTCTGAGACTGTTTTCAGGCATATGAGCATGCTCAGGCACTTACTGCATCAGAGGCTAGGTCCATTAAGGAACTCACTGGCCATGTCCGTGAGGTGTCATTCCATGATAGTCCAGAGGGCATCAGGTGTCTCGATGATGTGGCCACTCCGGACTAGCTCGCAGAGGTCCA
The DNA here is from genome assembly GCF_048569485.1 of Anomaloglossus baeobatrachus. Taxonomy (NCBI): domain Eukaryota; kingdom Metazoa; phylum Chordata; class Amphibia; order Anura; family Aromobatidae; genus Anomaloglossus; species Anomaloglossus baeobatrachus. The sequence goes on along the minus strand of NC_134357.1, from coordinate 405,791,700 downwards.
CCCCTATGATTTGGCACCTCATCATTGTTCACCAGACGATGACTGGTGAGTTTGGGGCATGGCTGCCATGAGGTCATCATTGAAGTCGCTGTTACGGATAGGCCGCTGCCGCTGGTTATGTCACTGATGACGTGGCACTCTGCTTTTGGCTCATGGAGGGGCATTGTGGTCCACCCTGGGTTTGGGCGGACCCAGGTTAGAAAAGGGGCTGGAGACAACAAGGAGGTGCGCAGTCTTCTATTATGAGCAGACAAAGCACACCTCCATGTGTTGAACCCATTGCAGCTTTAGGCCAGAGGTAGGCAGAGATAGGGCGTCGGTGCAGGATGCCACCACACTTGGTAACACAGAACAGTTATGACCAGCAAAATGTCTTACCAATCCTGCTACTGCAGCACAGTGGCATTACTGGGCTGCTGCTGCTGCGCCTGCTGTCCACAGGTGTGCCCCCTACGCACACGGACAACGTACCCAATGGCCCCTGTGTTGTTAACAGGGAGTTCCTAGGCTTGGTGGGTGTGTGGACCCTGTGACGCTAACAGGGTTCCCAGTCTCCAGATCCGAGTGTCGTCTAACTCGGTTCAGGATACTATTTGTTTCAGAGCCACCCAGCTCAGTATCCTCCGCCTAACCTTTGGGTTGCCAGCATCTCCTTTTCCATCTAGGAGCACGGTGGACCCCGACTGGGATATATACCACCTTATCCAAATCTGCCAGTCACTCCGTAACAGATGGTGTTTCTTCAGCAGATGTTACTGTTGCTTAACCACCAAACCCACGGACACAAACTTTTTTCCCCTTTCCAACACACCTGTTCCCCTTTCCATCAGCATATGGCCTTTTTCCACTCATTTTGTATATGACCAAATTTGTAACTCTGCAGGGACACCCTACTCAACGCAGTCTCAGTACAGCATCCACCCCTCGGTCCCTCCGATGTGGGCAAGTGAAAGACCATTTCCTCCTAGCCATAATACAGCGTTGAGATTCACTCTGTGCAGCACTGGTGTTTAGTGTAAAAGCCGATCTAAGATTGCGTACCAGCTTCTGCTGATACTCCTGCATACGTGCGTCCCTTTCTAGGGCAGGACTTATTTTGCCAAATTTTGTCTTGTACCGGGGATCTAAGAGTGTGGCCACCCAGTAGTCAGCATTCCTTCGAATTCGGATAATCCGAGGGTCATGTTGTAGGTAGTGCAGCAAGAAGGCGCTCATGTGTCTTGCGGATCCAGGAGGACCAAGTCCTTGCTGTGTTGGTGGCGGAGAGGTGAGAATCATGCTTCCTTCCTCTGCCCTCTCCGACCCAACCTCGCACAACAGAAATGTGATCAAGCTCTCCCTCATCTACTGAGTCTTCCATGCCCATCGCCAGTTCATCTTCCATTTCTTCCTGGGTTCCTGCACCTTCCTCAACAGTTTGGCTGATACTATGAGCCCTTGTTAATCCCTCTCCCCCACCGTCCCATGCCTGCCGCCTTGGTGCTACTGAACGTGTGGACCTTGTAGATCTTGTTATCTCTTCCGCATATGACACCTCCTCTACTTCCTCCCCTTCCTCTTCTCCCACCACCTGACTCTGAATAATGTTTAGAGTGTGCTCCAGCATGTAGATGACCGGAATTGTCATAATGATAATGGCATCATCAGCGCTTAACATCTTCGTCGCCATTTGTAAACTGTGAAGAAGGGTGCATTGATCTGAGACCACTCCAGCAGCGTGATCTGCCCCACCTCTGGATGTCCTTAGCCCAGGTTAACGTATTGCATAGTCATAACGTATTGCAGCAGGGCTCGCTGGTGCTGCCACACACGCTGCAACATGTGCAGATTCAACTTCCTGCGTGTCGGCAAATCGCATTGCAGGCATTGAACAGGCAGACCAAAAGACTTCTGTAGCGATGCAAGTTGTTCATCTGCTGGGTGTGAACGGTGGAAGTGAACATAGCGAGCGTACCCTCTGCAGAAAGCCATGTAGGCCAGGATAGTAGTTTAAAAATTGCTGGACAACCAGGTTGAACACGTCAGCCATACAAGGCACGTGTCTCACATTGCCCTGGCGAAGGGCCACACCCAGGTTTGCATAATTGTCGCACACAGCTGTTATGTCACCACCGGAGTCTGCTCCAGCAACTTGTACTCCGATCGCCAGGTGACACCGTGTTCCTTTCGTAGATGGTGCTGTTGATGGGAGAGGATTAGATGACAGTGGCACCAGTGGCCGCAGGTTCCGCACAGCTACTGGGCAGGGTTACCTTGAGATATGCAGTACCAATGGCTGACTGTAGGTGGCTGTTGTCTCACAGCTGAAGTAACATCATTCAGCTACAACCAATGGGAAGACACCACACCCTTTTTTATGCACCTCTTGTCTGCTGACCACTGCCAGACATAGTTCTGAACTTCTGGTTCTTGTTCCGCCCAGTTCTGTTTTGTGATTTTGTGTGCTGACTACCGCTTGTTTCCTGACTACGTCTCCTACCTGATGTTTATGTACCTCGTTGCCCGATCCGCATTACACCTCTGCTTGTTTTCTGATTAAGTCCTGGCCGACAAATTCTGTTCCTGTTCCTCAATTCATGGTTTGACCCTGCCTGACTACTACTCTCTCGGACTGCAGCCTTGCACAGGTATTGATTATCTTTGGCCCTGTGTAATTCCAAATCCCTGTATAGGGGTTAAAGGGTTTCAAGGTTCTAGGGGTGCAGCTTGTTGAATGGCTTCTCTCTAGGCTATCCTTTACAGCCCGTATGAGTGTATGGATCCAGGCAGGCGTTTCACTGTGCCATCTGCAGAAGGCCATGTAGGCCGGGATAGGGGTTTAAAAATTGCTGGACAACCAGGTTCAACACGTGAGCCATACAAGGCACGTGTGTCACATTGTGCCGGTGAAGGGCCGCACCCAGGTTTGCATCATTGTCGCACACGGCTTTCCCTGGTTGCTGGTTGAGTGAAGACAACCATTGATGAAACTCGGTCTCCAGATCTAACCGTCCACAACTCCTCAGCAGTGTGACTCACATTTCCCATACATTTCAAAGTAAAGATTTGACCGCCTGATGGCGTTGAGCTCTGCTGCCCGCATAGTAAGGAGGTGTGCAGAATTCCTTGTGCACAGTTACAATGCGGATGGCCTTACCAGACAGGTTATGAGTGGAGGTTGAGGACCTAGACGAGGTTGAGGAGGCAGAAGCAGTGGAGGAACCTCTACATACAGAGGAAGGATTGCACACAACTCATGGGGACGGCAAGACTTGTACAACAGACCCTTCTCCATCTCTCACCATAGTTACCCAGTGCACAGTCAGCGACATGTAACGGCCCTGTCCATGCTTACTGGTCCAAGTATCTGTGGTGAAATGCACCCTGTCACCTACAGAGTTTCTCAAGGAAGCGGTGATGTTGTGTGCGACATGCTGGTGTAGCGCGGGCACGCCTTTCTTGGAGGAGTGGCGACTGGGCATCGGCTCTTGCGATGGGCATAAGTTCTCAAAAATCCTCTGTGTAAAAAGGGTGGAAAGGCAGCATGACCATTGAGGAAGGATTCTCCAGTCGTGCTGTGTGTATGTGTTACCCACCAATACCATCTGTAAATAATACACGGACTGCATGTGACTTGGTTCAAATTGGCCACAGCAGCCTTTATTACCTATTATTTATATTCTAAACACAAGGGGGCGCCGTCCAACGGGCGACCCCAACAAATAATAGGTAACACAGTAATCAATACATTAAATATATAACCCTGAGTAGACCCAGTCCAGGAACAACTTCTCACACCAATATCCCTGGCCGCAACACACCGACCCAGAGATGAGGTATTAACCACCAACGGGTTAATACCCCTAACTTTGCAGAACCCCGTGTCTGCAACATCCCGGAACCCGGAGCCACCATACCAAGATGGTGTCCCTCAGTCCAGATACCATTGCCTTCAACCGCCTCTGGACCAGACCTACCCCCCACTGCTGTGACAAAGAAAACAACCCAGGCAAATATTTTCCACCGTACTAAACACAAGGGAGGGTGGGTGGGGATCGCTCCATATCCGGAAATCAAGAGAGGGGGTAAGCCAGTTTTCCAATACTTACACCCTTCATCTGTCCCACCTCTTCCTCCAGAGAAACTCCTCCTACCCACCAATCCCTTTCTCTGCCCTAAACACGAACATCCTTGTTCCTATTAACCCCATCACTCCTTCCCTTCCCTCTAGTCATGGGTTCCATGGCTTTCTTGACCATTGAGGAAGGATTCTCCAGTCGTGCTGTGTGTATGTGTTACCCACCAATACCATCTGTAAATAATACACGGAGTGCATGTGACTTGGTTCAAATTGGCCACAGCAGCCTTTATTACCTATTATTTACATTAGGGGGCGCCATCCAACGGGCGACCCCAACAAATAATAGGTAACACAGTAATCAATACATTAAATATATAACCCTGAGTAGACCTAGTCCAGGAACAACTTCTCACACCAATATCCCTGGCCGCAACACACCGACGCAGAGATGAGGTATTAATCAACAACGGATTAATACCCCCAACTTTGCAGAACCCCGTGTCTGCAACATCCCGGAACCCGGAGCCACCATACCAAGATGGTGTCCCTCAGTCCAGTTACCATTGCCTTCAACCGCCTCTGGACCAGACCTACCCACCGCCACAGGACAGGGCATGTGACTCCTTACGTGGCCTGGACCCGCCACACACCAAAAGCTTGTGCCACACCTCCACGCAATCCCAGCGCCACAAACAGCACCAATATCATTAAAATGCACCCCCATTGAATCTCCGAAACTACAAGATCAGCAACACCAACTCTCAGTGCCGCAACCCAATAGGCTCCAGTGATACTAGCTACCGAACGAGCCCCCTCCACTCCACCTGGCCACACTATCAAACCACCGACGGTGAAGCCGGGGTATATCTTCCACAGATGCAACAAAGCAATATAAGTATAATTTTTTTTTTTTTTTAACCTTCTTAATTAACTCCCGAGATGCCCGGGCCACCAAATCGCTGCCTCCCACATATAGGACCAGCACCATCAGCCCCGTCCAGACCCAGCTGGTGAAAATTTGGGCAAGCCTCAGCCCGCCGAACCCCCCGACAAACTAGTGCCCGAATAGCCAAATGAGGCACACACGCACCACAAACCCACAGGTTAAAAACCCCACAGATAAAACACCAACCGGTTATGCTAACCAAACATGTTCCACTTTCAAAAAGACTCAAAACCACCCCGTTGGCCTTAACATGATAACAACCGAGGCCGAACGTAACGACGAAAACAAGAGGGCTCCTCCCTCCCAATACAGCTCACAAACACTTTCCCGAGACCACACCGAGGGGCCTCCGTGGCAGCCCCAATCCAGAAGGAATGCGACCCGTAGTACACCGGGCGCCCACCCCCGCCCCTTGCAAGCAAGTCTCCAGCACTGCCAAAAATTGGTACCTTAACAAAACGGGGGGGGGGGGGGTAGGAGGAACATCCACATGACACAAAACATCCACATGACACAACAACAGGCCTGGGCGTCCTCCCGACATGATTCCGCACCCAGGACCGCGTATAACATCACCAGCCTTCACAACCTGCCTGATCCGTTGTGTGTGCGCGACGAAGTCAGCGCTCAACCCCCTGCCCCACCGCAGGCCCAACTTCCAACATCAATCCACCGCCCCTAACCGTAGATGGGCCGACCAACCCCCGATTTGCAACGCCCCATACAAGGCTAACACCAACTGTTTTGGGCAAAAGGAAACACAGACCCGCTCACAATCAGATGAATATATCAACCACAAATCACTCCCAAAACGCTTTAACACCACAAAGGAGATCGGACCCTTGCGTCCGGCTCCTTCACACCCTTGCGAAAAACCCTTCAAGGCCTTGCCGCACCCGAAAATCCTCCGAAAATATCCCTCTCCCCCCTAAACTTCAACTAAAACCACAGCCGCCATCCCATGGACCACTGCCAATGCCGACCTACCAACCCGAAAAATGCGTTACTCCCCACTGTCAACAAGACCACCAAATACACCACCGGGCCCCCCCTAAACCTGGCCCAAACAACGTTAAACATGCCGCCCACAGTTCTATATATCAGCACTAAGTAACCTCAGTCACAGAGTTCCTGACCAGCTCCCAAAACACAGCCTCACCAGACTCCACAAGCCCCCCGGAAACACCGTTCCAACCTCGTCCGCCCCCGGCTTCAACTCCCAAAACCTGCGGAACTGAAATGAAACAAAGCAGCAGCTACCCCTTTGTTGACCCCCGTCATGGGTTGTGCCACACCTAATTTTTTTTTTTTTTTTTTATTTTACCACATACATTTGAGAACCAAATGCCGCAAGTACACCACCCTTGGCCCAGAATTAGCCAACAAACCAATAATAAAATCCACCAGCGACTAACACCCTGACAGCACACCTTCCTCTCGCAAAAACTGCTAACCCCCACGACTCGACCACCACTAAAAATTGGAAATTGGAAGCAATACCCACCATGCTAAACCAAAACAGCCGGTCCTGTCGCATCCGAGGACCGCTGCAACATTCCATCAGGTACCACCTTACCCAGCCACCATGCGCAGCTATTGAATCGCCGCAAGAAAACATCCTACACCATTAGATCGTCCATGATTTCCCCCGTGACCCCCCACAAAATGAGCCGATGGCTGCACCCTTGGCATAGCCGACGACAGCCGTCCAGCAAACGCACTCCCCAATGCCGTAACTCTGCACCCGCAGTTCCACTGCCCCAGCAAAGACCACACCACCTTAAACCGCACTGCTCTAGCTGATCTACTGTCTCTAGCGCAGCCCATAGGACCACACTATTACACACGGAGCCTACGCTCCATAGTCAGAACATCAATCGTTATCCGCCATAAGTCGCATCACTGACACTGGACCTTCAGTCTTCTCCTGCGCCCACGGGATGCCAAAAGAGTAACCGCCACCTTCGGCAATGAGACAACAAACCCACACGAAACATCGGACCCGCCGACCCGATGCAAAAGCAAATCATCCAATAATGAATGAGCGATGTAATCCTGGACACACCACGCACAACCCACTCAACAAAGAAATAACCGCCTCAAATAGGAACACAAAATGGAACCGCCCAACAGCGAACAACTTAATAATTCCCATCCCCACAGCAACCAGAAATGTTGGCTAGCAGGGGTGGACCAATGACAACCTAAATGCCGCCTCCACAGCCGCCTTTGCCATCAATGCTCCACGGCTCACCGCCTTTACCAAATCCCACACTCCGTCCCACAACACAATAATAAACCATCGACAAATCTGGAGCAATGCCGGCATACACCGATGACTCCTCCGTATAAGATAAAATTGAATAAGCCGAAATAAGTTCGGCACCTTTTGGCACCACCCCCAACGGAGAAACCCAATCATGACAAGGAGGGCCTCGAATGGCCCACCCAACCTGCCCAAAGCCACTTCCTTACCCAACTGTACACTGACCACATCCGGGCCTCCCCTAGCAAAGCGCCAATTCCTATAAGGAGCAAAGATCCACCAACACCGACAGAATGCAAAAACGCGGGAAGTACTCTGTCCCCTTCCACAGCCCGAACACTTGTGCACAAGATGACAGGCGGTGCCAAATTTGCACTGCCCGTCATTATACTGACCACAAACCCCCCCCACCCGTCGTCCGGTTCGCCAGGGTTCCAAGTCTCAGGCACCCGGCTGCCCCCCGGAAAGGGGGGGGGGTTGACAAGGAGCTGCCATCACCGCATCCATAAGGATATGCCCTTATGATCTTACCGCATACTTGTACCCAACACCTTCCCCTGCCAAAATTGCTTGGCGTACAGAAGCCAGGCTACACCCCCAACTGACCTACAAGCACTCCCAAATGCAACCATATAACCAAACAATGCTGAACAATTTCCCAATTCCTTCTCCCCAATACACTCACCAAAAGAATGCAAAATGCCCGCCGCCAAGTTGCAAATATACGAGAGATGACCTAACGGTGCATCCCCTCCCCCTCCTTCCTGGAGTCACCTAGCTTGAGCTTATCCAAGTGAAACTGTTCCAGGGGCAGCAGGGAGAATATTTCAACATTCTCCCCTTGCAAATCTTATCCCTCACATCCGCCAACAGGTAAGCCCCCAGCGGGCTTTCGACGCACACATACCTCTCACAATTGCCTCTGTCATCCAGACGCACCAACTCATTCCCCTCTTCTTTCCACATCTCTTTCTCTGTCACAGCCCCCCGTCGACTCTGCCAGAACAATCTCCCCCGCCGCCTCATGCGCCCTCACTCTGCCTGCCGTACCTGCGCCTACCACTGCCGCTCCTGTCCATGCCGCAGACGGTGCACGTGCACTCCACGCAACCGTGTTATACAACAGACCCTTGCAGGAAGACCCCCTACTTGGTGCAATATCACAGACCCCCTTGGTGCTGCCGTATCCGCAGCCGCCCCCCACACTACCCTTTTTGCACCCCCAGGTGCGCCCCAAACGCCGCTGAATCCACGGCTGTCTCACCCGACCCGGCAGATACTGGAGTAGAAGTCAAGCCATCCGGACATCTGAGTCTTCCAATGACGCTGCTCAATCCTCTTCCTCGCTGGAGCCGACCGCCTCTGGCTCAGGTAATGCGGACGCCGCCGAAGTGCCGCTACCACCACGGCCGTCCTCCTGGTACGCCGCGTGGGCACTGTCCTCCAGGCTCAGTCTTCTGCCCTGCGGCAATAACCCTGGACACCATACCGTCCCTTGGGCTGCCACCGCGGGCCTCATCATCCTCTGGCCCGACCCCACCCCGCCACCTGCAAGGGAAGGGGGTTACCTGTGGCCCGACTCGCTGCCAGCAGACTCCCATCTGGAGCCGCCACATCCTGCCCTCCTGGCCCAGAAAGCATCCGACTGCCGGGCTCTCCCCCTCCTGGGGGAGACCGCTGCTGCCGGGAGCTGCACGCCCGATCCGGGTGACCGGGCAGGAACCGCAGGGCCCCTGCCGTCACCCCCCACTTATTAACGCCTCACAGGCACCCGTCGCACCAGGCTCGCCTGCCCTGGCGCCGGACCCCCTGCTGGCTGCAGCCCCTCGTCCCCCCCTGCTGCCCGCTGGGGGTAATGCTGGCCTCCGTCCTCCACCGGGCACTCTCCCAGTCAGGAGCTGCCGCATCCAGCCCTCCTGGGCGCACGCAAGCCTCTGTCCGCTGGGCCCTGCCCATCCTGGGGGAGACCGCAGCTGCCGGGGGTTGCACGCCTGATCTGGGTGACCGGGCAGGAACTGCAGGGCCCCTGCCGTCACCCCCACTTACCGCTGCCTCCTGGGCACCCGTCGCACCAGGCTCGCCTGCCCTGATGCCGGACCCCCTGCTGGCAGCAGCCCCGTGGCCCCCCACCATCCATGGGGGGTAGCACTGGCCTCCGTCCACCGCCGGGCGCTCTCCTGTCCAGGAGCCGCCACATCCAGCAATCCAGGACGGAGATTCCTCCCACGGCCGGAGTAGCTGCTGGGTACCGCCGCTGCCCACGTCGCTGCCGTGGAGGGTTCCCGAAGGGGCTCTCACATCTCCTCCTCGCTCCCCCCGCACACTGCAAGTACCTGAAGGAGAGGGGAGGGGGGGATACCGCCGCCCGCTGCAGACCGGGGAGTGAGGGTAAAGTGCCAACGGGTTAACCCCCGGCAGCCCTGACGTGGGACCACGCTGCCAGGGGCCTGTGCACTGCCATGTGATATTCACCGCTGGTCCTGCATCACAGCCATCCCGTCGGACGTCCGGATCGCTCCATATCCGGAAATCAAGAGAGGGGGTAAGCCAAATTTCCTATACTTACACCCCTCATCTGTCCCACCTCTTCCTCCAGAGAAACTCCTCCTACCCACCAATCCCTTTCTCTGCCCTATACACGAACATTCTTGTTCCTATTAACCCCATCACTCCTTCCCTTCCCTCTAGTCATGTCGACCCTCCACCCTATGGGTTCCATGGCTTTCTTTTCTGTAGCCAACCTTCTAAAATCATGTAAGTGTCGCGGGCGGCGGAGGGGACGCCGCGCTCTCCCACTGCTCAGGTCCGGCTGCCGCTGCTGCCGCGGCCGCTGTTGCTCGGTGGCTCGAGCGATGGGCCGGATCCCGGGGACTCGAGCGGCGCTCCTCGCCCGTGAGTGAAAAGGGGATTGGTTTTGGGGATTTATTGTTCGTGACGCCACCCACGGTTGTGGTGATTGTGTGGACACCACCGCTGCTCTGTATGGGGATCCCGGGAGTGGTGGTATGGAGCAGCTAGATGTTGGCCCTCCCCTCAGTGGGTAGGGGGTTGGTGGTCCCGGGGCCCGATGATGGGGAGTTAGGATGGTTGACAGGCGGGTTATGGGGCCTGTTGAGGTGCAGGGACGCAGGGGCAGCGCTGTGCCGCACGGCACGGAGTTACTCACTCAGCCCAAGGATGATGACACAGTTCACGGTAAACAAGCGGCTGGTTGGACGGGTCCCTCGGACAGCTGCGGTGTTGATGTTCCCTGCAAGTTAGCGGTAACTGTCTCTTCCCTGCACCTAAATACGGTTGTTGGTAGCGATGGATTACCACTGGTAACCCGCTCCCCAGCTTGGATATGAGCCGGAGCAGCCCCTCTTTTGCCCGCAGGCGCTGGCCCTGAGAAACTGGTGCCTTGGCGGTGGCGGTGTCTCTCCAATATGGTTGGACGGTTGCCTTCAAATCGGGAATTTGGCTGTTGGGAGACCCGGAGGTCCCCTTCACTGACGGATTTGGCAAATTGTACGGCGACTCCAAGCCTTGCCGGGATCCGAAAGGCCCCTGCCAATGGTGCTGGCTTCTCTTTGTGTACCGGTCCGGTACCGCCGGGCCACCACCCGTCCACGGTACTTACGGTAAACTCCAATAGGCCACTCCTGCAGACGGTCACCGCCGTCTGCCAACCTTGCTGTCTCAGTCCGGGGCACACACCCGGAACAACTTCAGGCTCTGTCGCTGTCACTTTCTCCTTCACTTCAACTCCTTTCACTTGCTCCTCTACCACTTCCTTCAACTCTCAAACTAATCTCTCAACTCAACTGACTGGTTTTCCCGCCTCCAGGACTGTGAACTCCTCGGTGGGCGGAGCCAACCGCCTGGCCCACCCCCTGGTGTGGACATCAGCCCCTGGAGGAGGGCAAAAAGGATTTTGTGTTCTGACCTTGGTGTGCCTGCAGGGAATGTGGGGTGTGTGGTGGTGTCACGACCTGTGACCCCTGGCTTGCCCAGGGCGTCACATAAGCAAGGGGACTCCAACCACAGTCTCCTTCGTTTCCAAAAATTGGGCCACACACACACTACTTCACTGACATCAGTTGTCCCCAGTTGAAAACTTAAAAAGATGATTTGCATGAAGCACTCTCAAAAATACACCAGCCTTTCGCCTCCCCTGGATGACGCAAGGGTAGTAAAATCCTCTGTGATCCATGACTTGGTCATCTTGATGAACGTTAGTCTGTCCACATTTTCACTGGATAGATGTGTTCGCTTATCTGTCAGCACACACCCAGAAGCACTGAAGACACATTCCGAGAGAACGCTGGCTGCGGGACACGACAAGATCCCCAAGGCGTAAGTGGCGAGCTCTGGCAATTTATCCAGATTGGAAGCCCAAAATGAGCAAGGCTCAAGTTGTACAGTAATGGCATCGATGTTCACTTGCAGATTCTCCGATATCTGAGTCTCCTCCTCTTTTTCCTCGTCCAGCTGTTTTGTATTCGCATGAGTATATGTCCTTGTCACTTTCCCATGTGTTTGTGGTGTCTTGGGAGTTGTTTGTCACCTTTTGGACATGTTTGAAGGTGTTTTCTATGTGTTTTTACGTGTTTGTGTTTGCCTCCCATTGTTTTCAATGGGGTTCGAGTGGTTCATTGAATGGTACGTCGAACGTTCGTCGAACGGGGCCTCCATTCGACGAACCGAACTCGAACGCCAGGGGGTGGCTCATCTCTAAGTCACCATCTTCCCTTTCCCTAGACACTGGAATTCCCTATCATCATTCGCTTGGTACTAACACATATTATTTACACATTGGCAGCACCAATTTGAATCAAGATACAATAATCACACAATGCTGGATGAACCGAAAACATATCAATCAGATCCTGACATAAAACACTGTGAAAAGCCAAGGGGACCTGGATACCCTGAAACTGAAATAGAGGAGAGGAGGAGTGAACACACAAGAAGCCCCATGAGTATCGCCACAAAATAGATGGGGATACAGAATTTAACCAAAGGTTGGTCCTACATAGTTAATTCAAAATGTATTAAATTAATAAATCTAATTACCGTGCGTGCAAGGTAGGATGGCGTCAGGAAAAGATGAAAGGTGCATGTGTACAGGTGTTCCCATAATTAGTAAGGGAAAAGTGGCGCATGGAATATGGTTTAGTATAGACCAGGAGTGCTCAGCGCACAGATATTTTGGCACTCCGAAAGAGAATGGAGGATTTCAGGGTGTGCGCAGTTATTACAAGCCCATATCAACTGTTAAGTGGCAGGAGCGCATGTGTAAAAGCTCTTACCACATTATCCCTGCATGCTGTGAAAACTCATGACCATGCCATGGCATAAGCAGCCTTTTGGAGCTTAGTGGATCTCATGGTATTGTGGCTTTTTAACAACAACATTACTTATGACATTTTCCGCAAATACTGGAAGAAGGCACAGGTAGTTATGACATATACAGATTGTTACACTGCAAAATATATACACCATATATAGTTATTAATGTCATATCTTATTAGTGTATATTTATTAGATATTGCTACACTTATACTTATTGAGTAGTGGGGGTTATCAGTTACCTAAATAGGCTCCAACTATTTGCTGTGAACTTTATTATTCACATATATTATGTTAAATTCTGCACTGAATATTCATTATTAACTGCGTTTTCTCACATATATTATGCTTCAAATATTGCTTCTGAGTTGGGTTTTCTTGTTATAGACTAAATTACTCATATGCAGTGCCTTGCTAAAGTATTCGGCCCCCTTGAATTTTTCAACCTTTTCCCACATTTCAGGCTTCAAACATAAAGATAAAAAAATTAAATTTTATGGTGAAGAATCAACAAAAAGTGGGACACAATTATGAAGTTGAACAATATTTATTGCTTATTTTAAATTTTTGGAAAAAATAAAAAACTGAAAATTGGGGCGTCAATATTATTCAGCCCCTTTACTTTCAGTGCAGCAAACTCACTCCAGAAGTTCATTGAGGATCTCTGAATGATCCAATGTTGTAATAAATGACTGATGATGATAAATATAAGCCACCTGTGTGTAATGAAGTCTCCGTATAAATGCACCTACTTTGTGATAGTCTTAGGCTACATGCGCACGCTGCTTCTTTTTCGTGTTCACAAACTGCAGCCAAAACTGCAGCCAAAACTGCAGCCAAAACTGCACCTTGTCAGAGAGAGCCTGGAAATGTCACAAAAAATGTAGGTGCTTTTTTGGTGCATTTTTGCTGCTTTTTTGGTGCGTTTTTGGCTGCAGTTTTGTCAACAATTGTTTCATGTATTTTTCAGTTCAAACAAGCCCATAAAGCTTGTTGAATTGGAAAAAAAAAAAAATTAGAAATAAATAAATAATTAAAAAAAACGGCGTGCGGTCCCCCCCAATTTTAATGCCAGCCAGATAAAGCCATACGGCTGAAGGCTGGTATTCTCAGGATGGGGAGCTCCACGTTATGGGGAGCCCCCCAGCCTAACAATATCAGTCAGCAGCCGCCCAGAATTGCCGCATACATTAGATGCGACAGTTCTGGGACTGTACCCGGCTCTTCCCGATTTGCCCTGGTGCGTTGGCAAATCGGGGTAATAAGGAGTTATTGGCAGCCCATAGCTGCCAATAAGTCCTAGATTAATCATGTCAGGCGTCTATGAGACACCCTCCATGATTAATCTGTAAGTTACAGTAAATAAACACACACACCCGAAAAATCCTTTATTAGAAATAAAAAACACAAACACATTCCCTCATTACCAATTTATTAACCCCGACAAAGCCCTCCATGTCCGGCGTAATCCAGCATGCTCCAGCGTCGCATCCAGCTGTGCTGCATGCAGGTGACCGGAGAAGCAGCAGACACCGCCGCTCCGGTCACCTCCATGCAGCTAATGAAGACAGCCGCGCGATCAGCTGAGCTGTCACCGAGGTTACCCGCGGCCACCGCCGAATCCAGCGGTGGCCGCGAGTAACCTCTGACAGCTCAGCTGATCGCGCTACAGCGTGGAGCCGGCGGCAGGAGCATGGAGCCAGCGGCAGGAGCGTGGAGCCGGCCGGCGGCAGGAGCGTGGAGCCGGCCGGCGGCAGGAGCGTGGAGCCGACGGCAGGAGCGTGGAGCCGGCCGGCGGCAGGAGCGTGGAGCCGACGGCAGGAGCGTGGAGCCGGCCGGCGGCAGGAGTGTGGAGCCCGGGACTTTCAGCGGCGGCGGCGGTGGCGGTGAGAGGGGTCCATCATCTCCCCTGTGCGGGGACCGCGGTACTTCGGGGAACACGGGGAGGACGGGACTATCAGCGGCGGCGGCAGCGAGAGGGGGATGGACGTTGGCAGCTGAAAACATTGATTTTTCCCTCTCGCTGCCGCCGCCGCTGATAGTCCCGTCCTCCACATCATCTCCCCTGTGCGTGCACGCTGGGGACAGTGGTACTTCGGGGAACACGTGGAGGACGGGACTATCAGCGGCGGCGGCAGCAGCAAGAGGGAAAAATCAATGTTTTCAGCTGCCAATGTCCATCCCCCTCTCACTGCCGCTGCTGATAGTCCCGTCCTCCACATCTTCTCCCCTGGGGACAGCGGTACTTCGGGGAACACGTGGAGGACGGGACGGGACCACTTGCCTGACCTCACTTCCTGACAAATCACCTGCGTTTTTGCTAGCAAAAACGCAGGTAAAAGGCAGGTAAAATGCACCACTTTTGATTAGCATGCATTTTTCCTGCGTTTTTGATGCCCTCATTGATTTCAATGGGTGACAAATGTTGACAAAAACGCAGGAAGAATGAACATGGTGCATTTTTTTTGTCACAAACTTTTGACAAAAAAAACGCTGACAAATAAACTGCAATGTGCGCATGACAAATCTGACTTCTCATAGACTTTGCTGGGAAGTCAGATGTCAGAAAGTTCTGCTGACAAAACTGCAGCCAAAAAAGCAGCAAAAAAGCAGGAAAAAAAGCAGCGTGCGCATGTAGCCTGCTATGTGTGCACGTCTGCGTTCTATTCCGCAGCGTTTAAGTCACTGCATGTGCGTTTCAAAACGCAACCGAAAAGCTGCATTTTTAAAGCATTGTGCATGCAGAATTCATGCGGAATTCATGTGTTCTGGATGCTTGCTCTGCCATAGACAGAGTGGGAAAAGCATCCGGAATGCACAAAAGAAGTGACATGTTGCTTTTTAGAACGCAGCATTTTGGCAAAATATTTCAGCATCCGAAATGCTGCGTTCTAAAACGCAACGTGTGGATGGAATTTGCAATCTTCATAGATTGTGCTGGACGTATGTTTTTACGCTGCGATACAAAACGCAGCGTAAAAGCATGAAAAAAGCACATATGCGCACACAGCCTAAAGGCCCCATCACACACAGAGATAAATCTTTGGCAGATCTGTGGTTACAGTGAAATCATGGACACATTGTTCCATTTGAACACAGCCACAAACCTGGCACTGATTGTCTACAATTTCACTGCAACCACAGATCTGCCGCAGATTTATCTCTTTGTGTGATAGGGCCTTTAGTGTTCTGTTTAAAGCACAGAGAGCATCATGAAGACCAAGGAACACAACAGGCAGGTCTGTGATACTGTTGTGGAGAAGTTTAAAGCCAGATTTGGTTGCAAAAAGATTTCCAAAACTTTAAACATGCCAAGAAGCATTGTGCAAGTGATCATATTGAAATGGAAACAGTATCATACCACTGCAAATCTACCAAGACCCGGCCGTCCCTAAAAAATTTCATGTCAAACAAAGAGAAGACTGATCAGAGATGCAGCCAAGAGGCCCATGATCACTCTGGATGAACTGCACAGATCTACAGCTGAGGTGGGAGAGTCTATCCATAAGACAACAATCATTCGTACACTGCACAAATCTGGCCGAAGAGTGGCAAGAAGAAAGCCATTTCTCAAAGAAATCCATTAAAAAAAATTTCATTTAAACGTTTGCCACAAGCCACCTGGGAGACACACCAAACATGTGGAAGAAGGCGCTCTGGTCAGATGAAACCAAAAATCGAACTTTTTGGGCACAATGCCAAACGATATGTTTGGCGTACAAGCAACACAGCTCATCACCCTGAACACACCATCCCCACTGTCAAACATGGTGGTGGCAGCATCATGTTTTGGGCCTGCTTTGCTTCAGCAGGGTCAGGGAAGATGTTTAAAATTGATGGGAAGATGGATGGAGCCAAATATAGGACCATTCTTGAAGAAAACCTGTTGGAGTCTTCAAATGACCTGAGACTGGGACGGAGATTTGTCTGTCAAGAATACAATGATCCCAAACATAAAGCAAAATCTACAATGGAATGGTTCACAAATAAACGTATCCAGGTGTTAGAATGGCCCAGACCTGAATCCAATCGAGAGTCTGTGGAAAGAGCTGAAAACTGCTGTTCACAAATGTTCTCCATCCAACCTCACTGAGCTCCAGCTGTGTGCAAAGGAAGAATGGGCAAAAAATTTCAGTCTCTCGATGTGCAAAACTGCTAGAGACATACCCCAAGCGACTTGCAGCTGTAATCGCAGCAAAAGGTGGTGCTACAAAGTATTAACGTAAAGGGGATGAATAATATTGCACGCCCCACTTTTCAGTTATTTATTTTTTACAAAAATTTAAAATAAGCAATAAATATCGTTCAACTTCACAATTGTGTCCCACTTGTTGTTGATTCTTCACCATAACATTAAAAATTTTATCTTTATGTTTGAAGCCTGAAATGTGGGAAAAGGTTGAAAAATTCAAGGGGTCGAATACTTTTGCAAGGCACTGTATATTATGCTGTATTATGCTCTGGATATCCATAAGGAGCTGGGTGTTTCACATATATTCTATTTATTATGAACAAAAATACTCAGATCTTTTGCTATATTATGCACGGAATATTTATTACGGGCTGTGTATGTTATACTGATACTGCATAGCTAAATACTGCTCTAATGCCGTATAGGCAAATAATTCATGTGTTATAAGTAGTTCTCACTCTTATACCGTCTTAGATGATGATGGGAGTTAAGGCGGCGTCTCTCACAGTGAGAGGAGTCATTCCTATTAATATTCCAAAGGTGTTCCTGAAATGACAATAAATGTGCCAGCTAATAACACAGGAACAGTTTATCAGCCCTGGGCTTTCAATATAGACACAAGAACTAAAGTATAAAAGAGCTTGATGAAGCTGAAATTTTATGCTTCAACAAAATGTTACATAAGATCTACTATGTAATCTATAATGTAATATGAAGCAGATAAATCATACAGTGTTGTTTAATAGATCACTGCACACACTGTGGGAAAGTACAATCACAGGATGGACCAAAAATAAAGAGCAAAGTTACATACCTATCTACAGAGACAATATGGTTATGCCCAAAAAGGGATATGTAACGCTCTTAAAACAAGGAGATGTTTCGCCGCACGCAGGGAAAATATGACATGGCTTGACTTATCAACCAAGGGATAGTAATTCCTCTGATAACTTCAGCCAGGAGATGTATCCCGGAAACTTGTTTCTCTACCTGCTGATCCTTTACTTGGAGTTTTGAAGATACCATAACTTGAATGTCTATGAGTTTGGACAAATATTGCCTGCTGATTTATAATAATTAATTAATAATTTTATTAATTTATATAGCGCTGATAATTCCACAGCGCTTTACAAACATTGCCAACACTGTCCCCATTGGGGCTCACAATCTAGAGTCCCTATCTGTATGTTTTTTTGGAGTGTGGGAGGAAACCAGAGAACCAGGAGGAAACCCACACAAACACGGGAGAACATACAGACTCCTTGCAGATGTTGTCCTTGGTGGGATTTGAACCCAGGACCCCAGCACTGCAAGACTACAGTGCTAACCACTGAGCCACCGTGCCACCCATTTATCTACCTGATGATACTCAAGACACTTTGTTTGAATGCCTATGAGTTTTCCTGGACTAAATTTGGCCACTGATTTATTATCTGATAGTATTGAAGTGTGTTGCCAATATTTTGTCCATGGCTTCAAATTGATACCTGGTGGGTTTATCCACTATTAAAAACCGTTCCTGGACTTTTTGTTTATTTTTTATTTGATCTTTGTGGATTTTTGGATTTATTGAATTAGATACACTTTTTATATTTGCGCGTTTGTACTGCATTTATATTTTTCTGTATTTTTTGTGTGTGTTTATTATTGTTCTAAATATATTATTATTATTATTTATTATTATAGCGCCATTTATTCCATGGCGCTTTACAAGTGAGAGAGGGTATACGTACAACAATCATTAAGGGCTGCTTCTCACTTGCGAGTTTCTCGCAGTAGAGCAATGCGAGAAAATCTCGCATTGGAATCGGACACATGTTAGTGAATGATTCAGCTCTCATCTGCGATTTTTTTCTCAGTCCGAATCGGACTGAGAATAAAATCGCAGCATGCTTTTTTTTTGCGAGTTTCTACTGCGAGTTTCTCCAATGCAAGTCTATGGGAGCGTGTAAAAAATCGGATGTCACGGGACGGCACTCACACCATCCTAGTGAGATCCGATTTTCTAAATACATTTCTCGCATGTTTCCTAAAACACTGGAAACGAGCAATGTCTCCCAATGTCTGTCAATCACTATTCTCTGTCAGTCGGTCTCTCCCTCTCAGTCTCTATTCTCTCTCTGTCGGTCCGTCACTATCTCTGTCCCTCTCTCACAGTCTGTCGGTCATTTTCCCCTCCTCTCTCATACTCACCGTTCCCCGATCTCTGGTGCAGCGCTGCACGGCTTTCTCACTGCTGCGGCGGCTTTTACTATTTTGAAAAAGCCGGCCGCTCATTAAACAATCTCGTATTCCCTGCTTTCCCCGCCCACAGGCGCCTATGATTGGTTGCAGTGAGACACGCCCCCACGCTGAGTGACAGGTGTCTCACTGCACCCAATCACAGCAGCCGGTGGGCGGGTCTATACTGTGCAGTGAAATAAATAAATAATTAAAAAAATGGCGTGCAGTCCCCCCCAATTTTAATACCAGCCAGATAAAACCATACGGCTGAAGGCTGGTATTCTCAGGATGGGGAGCTCCACGTTATGGGGAGCCCCCCAGCCTAACAATATCAGCCAGCAGCCGCCCAGAATTGCCGCATACATTATATGCGACAGTTCTGGGACTGTACCCGGCTCTTCCCGATTTGCCCTGGTGCGTTGGAAAATCGGGGTAATAAGGAGTTAATGGCAGCCCATAGCTGCCACTAAATCCTAGATTAATCATGTCAGGCGTCTATGAGACACCCTCCATGATTAATCTGTAAATTACAGTAAATAAACACACACACATGAAAAAATCCTTTATTAGAAATAAAAAACACAAACACATTCCCTCATTACCAATTTAATAAGCCCCAAAAAGCCCTCCATATCCGGCGTAATCCACAGACCTCCAGCGTCGCTGCCAGCATGAAGGTGACAGGAGCTGCAGAAGACACCGCCGCTCCGGTCACCTCCAAGCAGCAACTGAGGTAAGTAGCGCGATCGGCTGAGCTGTCACTGAGGTTACCCGCTGTCACTGTTGGAGGATCCAGCGGTGGCCGCGATTAACCTCAGTGACAGCTCAGCTGATCGCACGGCTGTCTTCAGTTGCTGCTTGGAGGTGACCGGAGTGGCGGTGTCTTCTGCAGCTCCTGTCACCTTCATGCTGGAAGCGACGCTGGAGGTCCGTGGATTACGCCGGACATGGAGGGCTTTTTGGGGCTTATTAAATTGGTAATGAGGGAATGTGTTTGTGTTTTTTATTTCTAATAAAGGATTTTTTCATGTGTGTGTGTTTATTTACTGTAATTTACAGATTAATCATGGAGGGTGTCTCATAGACGCCTGACATGATTAATCTAGGATTTAGTGGCAGCTATGGGCTGCCATTAACTCCTTATTACCCCGATTTGCCAACGCACCAGGGCAAATCGGGAAGAGCCGGGTACAGTCCCAGAACTGTCGCATATAATGTATGCGGCAATTCTGGGCGGCTGCTGGCTGATATTGTTAGGCTGGGGGGCTCCACATAATGTGGAGCTCCCCATCCTGAGAATACCAGCCTTCAGCCGTATGGCTTTATCTGGCTGGTATTAAAATTGGGGGGGGACCGCACGCCATTTTTTTTAATTATTTATTTATTTATTTCACTGCACAGTATAGACCCGCCCACCGGCTGCTGTGATTGGGGGCAGTGAGACACCTGTCACTCAGCGTAGGGGCGTGTCTCACTGCAACCAATCATAGGCGCCTGTGGGCGGGGAAAGCAGGGAATACGAGATTGTTTAATGAGCGGCCGGCTTTTTCAAAATAGTAAAAGCCACCGGAGCAGTGTGAACGCCATGCAGCGCGGCGCCGGGGATCGGTGAGTATGAGAGAGGGCTGCTAACTTCAGTCACTCGGGGGATTAGTGGTCACCGGTGAGCCCTTCACTGGTGACCGCTAATCAGGACGCGGCACAGACAGAGCCGCAGCATGACAATGAAGTCGGGGGAAGTTAACCCGAGTTCATTCTGATTGTGCGGCTCTGTCTGTGTCTGCTGTCATCTGCCATTCAGTTCTGCTACATGGCTGTCTGTGTCTGCTGTCAGCGGCCATGTAGCAGCGCTGAATGGCAGATGACATAGTAAAAAATACGCATTACACACGCATTACACACGCATTACACACGCTAGTAAAATCATTAATTTATTCAGAAATAGCATCGCACTTGCGTTGCACTCGCACCTAACGTGAACTAAAAATCAGCCGAGTTTTTTTCAGCCCAGTCGGACCGATTTTACTCGCATAGATGTGTTTCCACCCTAACAGTACAAAACAGACTGGTATAGGGGGAGAGAGGACCCTGCCCGCGAGGGCTCAGTCTACAGGGAATGGGTGATGGTACAATAGGTGAGGACAGAGCTGGTTGCGCAGTGGTCTACTGGACTGAGGGCTATTTTAGATTGTAAGCTTGTTGGAAGAGGTGGGTCTTGAGGTTCCTCTTGAAGCTTTCCACGGTAGGTGAGAGTCTGATGTGCTGAGGTAGAGCATTCCAGAGTATGGGGGAGGCACGGGAAAAATCTTGTACACGATTGTGAGAAGAGGAGATAAGAGAGGAGCAGAGAAGGAGATCTTGTGAGGATCTGAGGTTGCGTGCAGGTAGGTACCGGGAGACTAGAATCACAGATGTAAGGAGGAGACAGGTTGTGGATGGCTTTGTATGTCATGGTTAATGTTTTGAACTGGAGTCGTTGTGTGATGGGAAGCCAGTGAAGAGATTGGCAATATATAATGCAGACATATGTTGTGGACATACACAAATAATTTCATTTATGTCTACATATTGTTTTTGGAAAGAGGTTTTGTTTTATGTGCAAATGCATATTTTGGGGGGTTTCCAATAAGCGATGAATCCAACTACTGTTTGTTCATATCAACTATGTTACCTGGCAATGTCATGGTTAAAGGGAACCTGTCAGGTCCCATATGCATTCTAACGTACATGAAGGGTGATGTGTGGCCTAGTAACTCCTTCCTACCCATCTCTCTGTTGTAATATTGTGTAATATGATTTTTTTTAAAAAACGTTTTATAACCCCGTGGGTGTTTGCATGCTTTCCGTGGTTTCACGCACCTGTGGTCGTGATACCATGGATTTACATGAGCGACATCACCGTCAGCTCCCGGAGATCCCGCACATGCGCGCACTTGCTATAGCGCAGCCTTCATATCCGGGTGTTTACTTGCCGGCTTTAGACGCACTCGGCACATGGTCGGAACTGCAAGAGTCTTCTGATCATACGCAGTTCGCTTGTGAAGTCGGCAAGTAAACACCCGGATATGAAGGCTGCGTGAATGGCAAGCGCGCACGTGCGGGATCTCCAGGAGCTGACTTTTAAATCCATGAATAAATAATGGCATAGAAAAAATCTGCATATCAAATAAAGATAATTTTATAGATATCATAATACAGGCAGAAGGACTAGAATATAAGAACCAAATCGCTATTAACTGAACTACCAAACACAAGAAAAGGAGGCGATCATAAGGTTCACCATATTTTTATTCTTATTATGAGTGCGGAGACGTGATGGGAACAGGTGAACAGGTTACATCACTACAGTCAATGCAAAAAGAGCTGTGGCGCCCCTGACCTGGTCAGGCACCACTGAGTACTGCACCCATGCTGGGGACAGTACAATACAGGTAATCCAGAAGGCTGACCGGGGTGTGGAACACAGGCGCATAGTGATCAGGTCTCACACATGTACCCATGAGAGGACCCCTGGGGATCCCAGGAGGGGGAAAAGCCTTCACCTTCACTGGAATAGTGGAGGGGGCCAAAAGCCTCCATCTCCTCTCAAGGGGTGTGGTAAGAGAGTCTGGTTGCTAGGTGGCGTAGGCAAGAACAGGAGAGGAGGGGCAGTGAGTCAGTTAGAGCAGAACTCCATAGGGCTCAGTGAGGAGCAGACCTGTGGGGCTGTTGCTGTCTAACAGCGCCCGCGCAGTGGCTACTGACGGGGGAGAACGGTCACCTAGGAGGGCTACCCGAAATCCATCTTCAGCTAAAGAAAGGGCACGGAGTGGGAAGTAAGGAGACTGCTAGGGAGAACCAGGCCCAAACGGGCGGCAGATCCCGGAGCGGGGATAGATCCACCTTTCCTCGCTAAACCTGCCGGTGTGGGGCTCTCAAAGCCCACGCCACAACACCACAAAAGCCGCAGCCACGTAGCCACAGTTAGGGCCCATAGGTCACAGGAGGCAAGCAGCTGGAGTGATCTGGCCCAGGCGACAAGCAAACGGCAAACGAAGGGGAGAGAGGCTTCAGCAACTTCCCTGGGTGACCCCCATAGGGACTCAAAGTCGGGGTTACCCCAAACCACCAAGGGCTAAGGAAGGCGAGTTAGTAGTCACCCTCACAAGTCAGCCTGAAGGATACCTGGTTCCAGCCTGGTTCATCCCAGCTACGCCCGGGTTACTCACCCTGCCATCTGAAGTGAGTAAAAACCCTGAAAGACATCCTGCCTGTGTTGAGTCATTCTGCGCCTTGTGGTACTACGCACCTACACCGGGCCCTGGGGCTTGCCTCACTCTCAGGAGGCTATTCCAACTAACTGCACACACCATCAGCCCCAGGCGTCCCTCAACCTGCAGTGGCGGTCCCCACTGACCGCAATACTGAGAGTGGCGTCACGACAAATAGAAGATTCTCCTACCTGTGACCAGATCCAGCTACGTGGAGTCCCTGAAGGTAATGCACCGACACAACACCTGTGGGGCTTCACATCTGGCGTCACGAACAGGATAAGGACTAGACCTGTTCAGACAGGTGACCATGTGCCTGGGCGGTCCGCTTGAAAAATTGGAAGCGCCGCCATATTGCCACCATGAAAAGCGCGCTGAAAAACAACAGCAGCCCGCGCTGGAAGAAGTTACCGCCCACGAAGAGGTGTGGCTACCCAGAGATCCCCTGCAGAGTTCTGACCTTGCCAGCTATGAGAGTGGAAGCGTTCAGAGACGTCGGGACAGAAAGGAAGCCACAAGCCTGCTGCTGGGAGAGGAGCTGCTGAAAGAGGCAGAGCAGAAACTGAACAGCTTGCTATCAGAGGCAACGGCGAGTACACAGCTGGAGAGTCGTGCAGAAGAGGGCGCAGAAGAAATGGCGTCTGACCGCAGAAATCCAGAACCGGGCTCCGCTGCCTGGTGGTATCGGGAGCTGGCCCAGTTCTGCGACCGACTGGAGACCCGGGTTGTGGAGCAGATCCGGGAAGAACGAATGGAAATGCTGGAGATGACCGCGGCGGTTCGGGCCTATGAAAGGAGAGCCGCGCGCCGAGTGCCAGACAGGACGGCGATGACGCAGACCCTGATGCTGCCACCGGTGGGTGAGTCGAGTGATGCCCCGGCCAGCGCAAGTGCCCCGACCCCTGCTGCCACGCCCGCGGTCCCCGAAGAGGCGTCCGGTGCGGCGACGCTGAAGCAGGCCACAGCCACGCCAGGTGCGGCCTTCCAAGCCCCAGCGGCCGCAGCGGTGCCCTGCTCGGCCTACCAAGACCCGGTCCCTGCAGCAACGCCCAGTCCGGCCCGCAAAGAACCGGCTGCCACCGCGACCCTCATCCGCGCCGCAGGCGTAACGCTGACCCAGGCCGCCGCCCTGCTAGGCCCGGCCCGCCGAGACCCCACCGCCGCAGCAACGCTCGTCCGCGCCGCAAGTGAGGTGCTGAACCAGGCCGCAGCCACGCCAGGCGCGGCCCGCCAAGCCCAGACTGCTGCAGCGACGTCCAGCCCAGCCTGCACAGAGCCCCCTGCAACAGCGACACTGATCCAGGCCGCCGCCATGCCGGGTGCGGCCCGCCAAGACCAGGCCGCCGCCATCCAGGGCGCGGCCCGCCAAGACCAGGCCGCCGCCATGCCAGGCGCGGCCCGCCAAGAAGAGATTACCTCATCATTTACCCCGGCCTGCAAGGCCAGAGCAGACACCGCTCCCCAGTCCAAAGAGGTCCCTGCTAGGAAGACCCTGATAGGAGAGGACCCCGAATACTGGAAGCTGAAGGCTGACCTAGAGGCCCAGTTCCCACAAGAGATGGTGGATCGGTATCTGCTCCCTCCGCATACCCCCAAGGAGATTCAGGCAACCCCTGCAGCCGCGCCAGAGAGTCCACCGCCCAGACCAGCTGAGGACCACTCATCTCCAGCGCTACCACAACCAGAGTGCAGCGAAGAACTAAGGGGGAGAGGAGGCCAGGAAGCTGAGGAGCTGACTCCGGAGCCACCGGCAGTGGAGCAATACTCAGAGCCGGAGATGTTACCCTATTCACGTTGGGATGAGGAGGACTTGACACCGTCTGCTGACGAAGACCAGCCCAGAAACCTCGCCTGGGGCCCTGCAGGCATTGAGGTAACAGCCCAGCAGAACCCAGCCCGCAAGACAAGGCGTCGCAACAGAACAACGCTGTCCCCTGCACCGCCATCCCCAGAGCAGAGAGAAGTCACAGCCAGAGACCTACAGGAGAAAAGGTTACTGAGAAGGTCCAAAGCCCAGGTCAGAGGACCCCTTTGCAGAGGAGTAGTGGAGGATTTCAATTTGAGAAGTGGATATGGATTCATTGTAGCACCTGGTGTGAAGGAAGGGATATTTGTCAACCGAAGAGATGTGAGCGCTCATCTGCCTAGAGGACACCCTGGCAGAAACTTAAAGATGGGAAATACAGTACAATTCACTATGCATGAAGGCGAAAGAGGATTGTATGCGCTTGATGTAGCACCATGTCCCAAAGAAGAAAGAAAAGACAGAGATACAGAAACAGATGCAGCAAAGGAAACAGATGAAGATCAAGAAAGAAAAGACAAGGAACCTACAGATGAAACTACCTCAGATGACGACAAAGAGCAAGAAAGCAACAGGTGCCGCAGCCCAACAGGCCCAAGCCCTGGTATGGAGGAGTAAAGTAAAGTAAGAAGAGAAGTTACTGTTTTGACCAGTTTGAAAAGTTTGTTTTGCAACGTTTACGTTTAAGCATGTGCCCACAAAAACTATTGTGAGAAAACCATAAACCTTAAGGCTATGAACTGGCTATAGCCACAAACTCTCGCAGTGTAAATAGTTACACCAGAGGGCACCACCACCACCAGAGTCAGCCTGTTTAGGGGCTTGGCTCGTCTGCAACCAGGAGGAGCCCGTCCGTATATAGGGCCTTGGCTCACCTGCGACCAGAGAGCATGCCTGTTTATGGGGCCTGGCTCTCCACCACAAAGAGGGTACCTGGTCAGCACCAACTGTGGAGGCCGCCTCTGCATCCTGCCAGAAGAGGCTGAAGGCGCGGATCCACCAGGCCAGGTATACCCTGAAGACCACCAGACCATGAAAGCCGCCTCTACATCCTGCCAGAAGTGGCTGAAGTCGCGGCCAACGTGAAAGGGTTTTGGGTGGGTTAACGGACTTGTGCTTGTGGGTGGAGGGTGGTGATGTATGGTACCTGGTGCTTTTAAAAATGTTTTACATGTTTTAATGTTTTATGCATTTTAAAATGTTGTCTTGCAGCCCGAGGACGTGCTGGTGATAACTAAGGGGGAATGTGGCGCCCCTGACCTGGTCAGGTACCACTGAGTACTGCACCCATGCTGGGGACAGTACAATACAGGTAATCCAGAAGGCTGACCGGGGTGTGGAACACAGGCGCATAGTGATCAGGTCTCACACATGTACCCATGAGAGGACCCCTGGGGATCCCAGGAGGGGGAAAAGCCTTCACCTTCACTGGAATAGTGGAGGGAGCCAAAAGCCTCCATCTCCTCTCAAGGGGTGTGGTAAGAGAGTCTGGTTGCTAGGTGGCGTAGGCAAGAACAGGAGAGGAGGGGCAGTGAGTCAGTTAGAGCAGAACTCCATAGGGCTCAGTGAGGAGCAGACCTGTGGGGCTGTTGCTGTCTAACAGCGCCCGCGCAGTGGCTACTGACGGGGGAGAACGGTCACCTAGGAGGGCTACCCGAAATCCATCTTCAGCTAAAGAAAGGGCACGGAGTGGGAAGTAAGGAGACTGCTAGGGAGAACCAGGCCCAAACGGGCGGCAGATCCCGGAGCGGGGATAGATCCACCTTTCCTCGCTAAACCTGCCGGTGTGGGGCTCTCAAAGCCCACGCCACAACACCACAAAAGCCGCAGCCACGTAGCCACAGTTAGGGCCCATAGGTCACAGGAGGCAAGCAGCTGGAGTGATCTGGCCCAGGCGACAAGCAAACGGCAAACGAAGGGGAGAGAGGCTTCAGCAACTTCCCTGGGTGACCCCCATAGGGACTCAAAGTCGGGGTTACCCCAAACCACCAAGGGCTAAGGAAGGCGAGTTAGTAGTCACCCTCACAAGTCAGCCTGAAGGATACCTGGTTCCAGCCTGGTTCATCCCAGCTACGCCCGGGTTACTCACCCTGCCATCTGAAGTGAGTAAAAACCCTGAAAGACATCCTGCCTGTGTTGAGTCATTCTGCGCCTTGTGGTACTACGCACCTACACCGGGCCCTGGGGCTTGCCTCACTCTCAGGAGGCTATTCCAACTAACTGCACACACCATCAGCCCCAGGCGTCCCTCAACCTGCAGTGGCGGTCCCCACTGACCGCAATACTGAGAGTGGCGTCACGACAAATAGAAGATTCTCCTACCTGTGACCAGATCCAGCTACGTGGAGTCCCTGAAGGTAATGCACCGACACAACACCTGTGGGGCTTCACAGAGCAAAATTACAATAAATATGCAAATATATATATATCTCAACAGTAACCTGTCAGGACAGTGCACAGTTACCCAAAAAAAGGGATAAATGCAGATTTATCGTAAACTCCCAGAGATGATACTAAGCGGCAACCTTAATGTAAGGTAGAATATATCTCCAACGTCAGCATAAGAGCCAAAGAATAAAACTAGGAGACACCTAATATCAATGCCATGCAATTAAAGTAATCCACTTCCTCAGGACAATAGAAAACCAATGGGCCAGTCGATATAATCTGCATCCATGAGCAGAGAAGAAAGCAGCACTAATGCAGACGAGCAGGAACAAGCACAGTCATATACTGAATGGAGAACATATATAATATCTCAAAGAGATGTAAGAATTACAATCAATAATCAGTTATCCATTCAGAAAAACGGTGATTATGACAAAACATGCTCCTGCAGCAGTAGAAGATTCCAATACTGACCCAGTGAGCACATAAATAAACTGACTATCCTGAGGATAAGGCATCCACAATTGTACAGGGTAATCACGTAACAATGGAGGACAATAATTATTGCATGGCATCAACACTATATAATTACAAGATAGTACACTGTGTCGCCCTGGGCAAGCCAGGGGACACGGGTCACACCACCACCACACCCCACACTCCAGGTAGGCACATCACAGCTAACCAGAAATCCTTGTTGCCTTCCTCCAGAGGCTGATGATTCACACCAGGGGGTGGGCCAGGCGGTTGGCTCCGCCCACCAAGGAGGTCACAGCTCTGGAGGCGGGAGAAACCAGGCAGATTAGCCCAGGCAGGGCTAGAGTGCAGTTCGAGAGTTGAGCCCAGGGAGGGCAAGAGTTGAAGTCTAGCTGAGGGCTAGCGTGGAGTCTAGTCAGGGAGGAGGAAGTGGAAGGAGTGGAGGAGTAGTCTAGACAGGGCTAGAGTAAACAGCTAAGTGAAAGTGAAGTGGAAAAGGAGAAAGCAAGTAAAGTGACAGCAAAGAAAGAAAGCCTGAAGGGTCCAGCTTTGTGGAGGGCCAGATCAGCAAGGTCAGCGACGGCGGTGACTGTCTGGAGGGGGACCGTTTGGAAGTTCCTGGAAGGACCCCGTTGGCTGTGTGCCCGGAGGTCTGGAGCAGTGTTCTGAAGGACAGTCAGCACCAGGGCAGGGGCCTCTCGGACCCCGGCAAGGCTAGGAGTCGCCAAATTTGCCGAATCCGTCAGTGACGGGGACGCAGATCCCCCAACAACCAAGTCCCGATTGAAGGCAACAGCCCAACCCGTAGTGGAGAGATACCGCCACCGCCACGGCACCAGTTTCTCAGGGCCAGCGCCTGCGGGCAAAGTGCAGAGCTCCTCCGGCCCAGATTGCAGTCGGGGAGCGGGTAACCGGAGGAAATCCACCGCTACCACAAGTCAAACAAAGGTGCAAGGAAGAGGGACATCACCGTCACCTACCGGGAGTGCAGGTGCAGCCGTCTGTGGGACCGTCCTACCAGCCGTTTGGTTTACCGTACAAACTGTGTCCACGTCTCAGGCTGAGTGAGTACCACAGTGCCGCAAGGCACAGCGCTGCCCCCGTGTCCCTGCGCCCACCAGGCCCCGCACCTCACAAACCTTCACCGGGCCCCGGGATCACCAACCCCTACCTGTTACACCTCGTGGCTCTCCTGTGGCAAGGAATGAGACAGTCTCCTTGCCTGCCACGAGCGCTCCTGCTCCGCAGCGCCGAAGGTCTGCCAGACTGCGCAGAGTGCAGGAGAAACCTCCTCAGAGAGGCAGCACAAGGGTGACACCTAGTGGTACTCCTGTTGCAAGAAATGAGGAGGTCTCCCATTCCTTGCCTGCCACAGCTCCTCCTGCTCAGCAGCCTCGAAGGTCTGTGAGGTTGCGCAATATGCAGAGATTTGCTGCTCAGGGAAGCAGTGAGACTCCCGTTATCTCTACACATTGTGAGACCGAGGATCCCGCCTCTATTTCCCAGAGGCAGGAGGGTGAGCATGTGCTATGCTTGGTGGATCCTGATTCGCCCACTGACGTCACACGGCTTGATGACAAGGCTGGTGACGTGGTGAATCCTGACTGGCCAGGCTGGGATGTCGTGGATCCTGATTGGGTCAAGTCCGTCATCTCCGCCTCGCGCCCGCCCTTGGCTGGAGCTACACCTCCTTAAAAGCTCCTCCTGCCATCATGGCGGCGCGCGACCGTCCTTCTATGTTTGGATGTCTGGCAGCGTGCTGCCACGCCACTGCTCAGGCATTATCTTCTTCTGTGGGCTTGGCCCTTGCTGCTTAGGCAGCACCTGGTTTGCAGGCCGTGTCCCTGCCTTGCTGCTCCGGCAGTAGCTCCTTCTACAGGCCGTGTTCCTGTCCCAGGTGAGCTCCTCGAGTCTCCACTGGACTCACCTGGTTATTGAAAGCACACGTGCGTGGGCACCTCTGTGCTACCCTCGTGCCATATTCTCGTGACTTCCACTGGCACACGTGCGTGGGCACCTCTGTGCTTCCCCGTGCAACAGGTACACCGAGCTGTGTGATCCCTGCCATACAACCCACACGGGTTAGGGCAGACCGGTGTACATAGATCGTCTGTGACATTCCAGACGATCGCTAGCAGCAACCCGCTCACTCTTCACCCACCATAGCAGCGGTCCCTTACACCGCACAGTGGACCTTGACCGGCGGAAGCTGTCCATTCCCCATCTTGGCACGCTTCCCCGGGTCCCCCTCGTAACATTACGGTCGCGCCAAAGGTCTGGCTATGGCTGAAGAGCAGCAGCAGTTGCTGCGTTATGTGCAGCAGTTGGAATCACGTTTGGCAGCAGTGGAGCAGTCTTCCTCCGACAAGACTGCTCTGACGACAGTCGCCACCCAGGCGGCTACCCAGGCTGTGCTATTGGGCGGAAGGTCTCCTCGCCTTGCGCTTCCAGAGCGCTTTAGCGGGGACAGCTCCGAGTGCCGTGGGTTTATAAACCAAGTTACCACCTACTTAGAGCTGTCCGCGACTCTTTACGCTACCGAGAAGGCGAGGGTAGCCTTCGTCCAGTCCCTGCTCACAGGGAGAGCGCTGAAGTGGTCCACGCCGTTGTGGGAGCGCGGAGATCGGGTGGTGAATAACTTAGCATCTTATCTTGGGGCCATGAGAATGGTGTTCCTCGGGCCTCAAGTCACCCACGACTCCGCGCTGCGCCTCCTACGACTTCGGCAAGGGTCCGCTTCAGTCGGGGACTTTGCCATACACTTTAGGACACTTGCCGCAGAGCTGGACTGGCCCGATAAGGTCCTTGTCCCTGTGTTCTGGGAGGGCCTGGCAGGGTTCGTCAAAGACGCACTGGCCACGCGTGAGGTGCCTGCTACTTTAGAGTCCTTGATTGTGGTTGCCTCTCGCATAGACATCCGCCAGGCGGAGCGGAGGCTCGAGGTCTCTTCAGCACCCACGTCCTCACGGCCTAAAAAGCGTCTGGCTCCCGTATTCCACCAGACAGGTCTCCCAGCCAGCTCTGTAGGCGACTCCGTGGAGTCAATGGAGGTGTCCAAAGCGGTCTCCTCTACCCCAGGTTCTCGGTCTGGTGTCATCTGCTTTTCCTGTGGGCAGAGGGGACACATAGCTACCCGATGTCCCAAACCGTCGGGAAAAGACAGCGTCTAGTTTCCATCAGAGGGGGGTTACTAGACGCTGCTTCTCCCTCTAGGTTGACTATCAGCGCCCAGTTGCAGTTTGGCACTACTCTCTTCTCTGCTCTGGCCTGCCTGGACTCAGGCGCTGATGGCAATTTCATTTCGACCTCCCTGGCAACCCGATACTCAGTTCCCCTGGTTCTCTTACCCAAGCCACTCAGGGTTCGGGTAGTCAACGGGTCCCTACTGGTCGATCCCATCACCCAGATCACCATCCCTCTCAGGATGGAAGTACCACCAGGACACCATGAGCAGGTGTCCTTCCTGGTGCTTCCAGGGGGGACGGATGAGATCCTACTGGGCCTCCCCTGGTTGAGACAGCATGCTCCTATACTCAACTGGGCAACAGGGGAGATCTCATCATGGGCAGGATCCTGTAGGGAGCACCTCGTGACTACCGAACCACCCGCTACCATTAGGTCGGTTGGGTCCTCAGGGAGTACAGGGGAGCCAGGTTTACCGACACCTTATGAGGCCTACAGGGACGTCTTCTCCAAGAGGGCCGCAGATACCCTTCCTCCCCACCGGCCATACGATTGCCGAATAGACCTGAAGCCAGGCTCCGAGCCCCCTAGGGGCAGAGTGTATCCCCTCTCTGCTCCAGAGACGGAGGCTATGTCCAAATATATTCAGGACAGCCTGGCAAAAGGGTTCATTCGCAAGTCTATTTCACCGGCCGGTGCGGGGTTCTTCTTCGTGCAAAAGAAGGAAGGGGATCTACGCCCCTGTATCGATTACAGGGGATTAAATGCAATCACGATCAAAAACAAATACCCTTTGCCCCTCATTATGGAGTTATTTGATCGATTCCGCGGGGCAAAGATCTTCACGAAGCTGGATCTACGCGGGGCGTATAATCTAGTGCGAGTCCGAGAGGGCGATGAGTGGAAGACCGCCTTCAACACCAGGGACGGTCACTACGAGTATCTCGTAATGCCCTTCGGACTCTGCAATGCCCCCGCCGTATTTCAAGACTTTGTGAATGATGTTTTCCGGGATTTGTATCTTTCCGTGGTTGCATACCTGGATGATATCCTTATCTTCTCCCCCGATCTTGCCACCCATCGGAGGGATGTCATCCGAGTACTTAAGAGGCTCCGCACTCATTCGTTATATGCTAAGCTAGAAAAGTGCGTTTTTGAACGTGAATCCTTGCCGTTCCTGGGGTATATCGTGTCCAGTCAGGGGTTAGCAATGGATCCGGGGAAGTTGGAGACAGTGATGAAATGGCCTGAGCCCCGCTCGCTGAAAGCGATCCAGCGATTCTTGGGGTTTATCAATTATTATCGCCAGTTCATTCCCAACTTCTCGACGGTGGCAGCACCCATCATTGCCCTTACCCGCAAGGGCGCTAATCCCAAAGCATGGACACGGGAAATGGTAGAGGCATTTCACACTCTCAAAACTTACTTCTCCAGAGCTCCCATCCTTCATCGTCCAGACATCTCCAAACCCTTTCTACTAGAGGTAGACGCCTCTTCGGTCGGTGCTGGTGCAGTCCTGTACCAGAAAGACGAACGAGGAAGGAAGCATCCTTGTTTCTTTTTCTCCAAGACCTTTTCTCCGGCCGAGAGGAACTACTCCATAGGGGATAGGGAGTTACTGGCGATGAAACTAGCATTCCAGGAATGGCGGCATCTCCTGGAGGGTGCGAAGCATCCATTTGAAGTATTTTCCGACCATAAAAATCTCACATACCTCCAGACAGCACAACGCCTGAACCCAAGGCAGGCCCGTTGGTCCTTGTTCTTCTCCCGGTTCCGCTTTATTATCCGCCACCTGGCCGGTGAGAAGAACGTACGGGCCGATGCCTTGTCACGTTGTATGGTTGTGTTGGAGGAGGACGAGGAGGAGCCTCGTCTTATACTACCCCCGGACAGCTTGAGGATGGTCACTCCCACTTCTTTGGACCAGGTGCCACCTTGCAAGACCCTCGTTCCCCCTGAACTACGGAATGAGGTGCTATCGTGGGCCCATGCCTCCAAGGTCGGGGGTCACTTTGGGGTCAAAAGGACCAGAGACCTTGTGACTAGGCACTATTGGTGGCCGAGACTACCCCAGGACATACAGGAGTATGTGGGAGCCTGTATGTCGTGTGCACGGAATAAGCCGTCCCGGCAGAGACCGTCAGGTCTTCTTCACCCACTGCCAGTGCCGGATCGTCCCTGGGAAGTGGTGGGAATGGACTTCCTGGGAGATCTGCCCAAGTCAGCTGGTCACAAGGTCGTATGGGTCATAACGGATCACTTCTCTAAAATGGTCCACTTGGTGCCTCTCCCACGACTCCCGACGTCACGTGCTCTCGCCACCTTATTCATTAGGCATGTATTTAGGCTGCATGGCATGCCTGACAAGGTGGTGAGCGACCGGGGTCCCCAGTTCAAGTCTCGCTTCTGGAGAGAGCTCTGTAAGCTCCTGCAGATAGAGCTGAACATCTCCTCCGCATACCATCCCGAAACCAATGGACTGGTAGAGAGGACCAATCAGACCTTGGTAACTTACCTCCGCCATTTTATCTCCGCGCACCACGACAACTGGGCTAACCTCCTTCCTTGGGCCGAATTTGCCATTAATAATTCGGTCCATGAATCCTCTGGTCAGACTCCGTTCCTGCTCAATAACGGACAACATCCCAGAATCCCGGTTCCGATGCCCATTACGTCACCCGATCCTAGAGTGGAGGATTGGGCGACCGAGGCCCGGGAGATCTGGGATAACACCCAAGAGGCCCTTAAGAGGGCTAAAGACCGGATGGTGACAACGGCTGATGAGCGCCGCCGCCCTGCACCATCCTTCGCCCCTGGTGACATAGTGTGGCTGTCCTCTAAGAATGTTAACCTACGGGTACAGGCAGCCAAGTTCGCCCCTAGGTACCTGGGTCCGTTTAAAGTGCTAGAGCAGGTGAACCCGGTGGCATACCGACTCCAGCTCCCTCCACGCTGGGCTATAGCCAACACCTTTCACGTGTCCCTCCTGAAACCCGTACGACTTAATAAATTCTCGGGGTCCCTGACGCCTCAAACTGACTCCCCGCCCGACGACTCTGAGGTGGCGAAGCTTGTGGAGACAAAAGTTATACGGGGCAGGAGGTACTACCTCGTGGAGTGGGTCGGCCGTGGTCTGGAGCATAGATCCTGGGAATTGGAGGATCATATCCACGCCCCGGGTTTGATAGCAGCCTTCGAGCACGGGCAGGGGGGGGCCTAGACGGGGGGGTAATGTTACACCTCGTGGCTCTCCTGTGGCAAGGAATGAGACAGTCTCCTTGCCTGCCACGAGCGCTCCTGCTCCGCAGCGCTGAAGGTCTGCCAGACTGCGCAGAGTGCAGGAGAAACCTCCTCAGAGAGGCAGCACAAGGGTGACACCTAGTGGTACTCCTGTTGCAAGAAATGAGGAGGTCTCCCATTCCTTGCCTGCCACAGCTCCTCCTGCTCAGCAGCCTCGAAGGTCTGTGAGGTTGCGCAATGTGCAGAGATTTGCTGCTCAGGGAAGCAGTGAGACTCCCGTTATCTCTACACATTGTGAGACCGAGGATCCCGCCTCTATTTCCCAGAGGCAGGAGGGTGAGCATGTGCTATGCTTGGTGGATCCTGATTCGCCCACTGACGTCACACGGCTTGATGACAAGGCTGGTGACGTGGTGAATCCTGACTGGCCAGGCTGGGATGTCGTGGATCCTGATTGGGTCAAGTCCGTCATCTCCGCCTCGCGCCCGCCCTTGGCTGGAGCTACACCTCCTTAAAAGCTCCTCCTGCCATCATGGCGGCGCGCGACCGTCCTTCTATGTTTGGATGTCTGGCAGCGTGCTGCCACGCCACTGCTCAGGCATTATCTTCTTCTGTGGGCTTGGCCCTTGCTGCTTAGGCAGCACCTGGTTTGCAGGCCGTGTCCCTGCCTTGCTGCTCCGGCAGTAGCTCCTTCTACAGGCCGTGTTCCTGTCCCAGGTGAGCTCCTCGAGTCTCCACTGGACTCACCTGGTTATTGAAAGCACACGTGCGTGGGCACCTCTGTGCTACCCTCGTGCCATATTCTCGTGACTTCCACTGGCACACGTGCGTGGGCACCTCTGTGCTTCCCCGTGCAACAGGTACACCGAGCTGTGTGATCCCTGCCATACAACCCACACGGGTTAGGGCAGACCCTTGACCGGCGGAAGCTGTCCATTCCCCATCTTGGCACGCTTCCCCGGGTCCCCCTCGTAACACCTACCCACGGAGGGGCAACATAACAACTGGCTGCTCCGCATCACTATCCCCGGGATCCCCATATTGAGCAGCGGTGGTGAAATCACCACAACCGTGGGTGGCGTCACGAACTATAACAATCCCCACACCCAACCACAAAACCCCCCTTTCACTCACGGGCGAGGAGTGTCGCTCGAGAAACCCCGGGATCCGGCCCACAGCTCGAGCCACCACTGAGCAGCTGCCGGACCCGAGCAGAAGGGGTGAGCGCGGTGTGCCGACACCCTCCTCCCCGCCTGCGACAACTTGGCATCACGAACAGGATCTTACCGCTCTGCCGTCAGGTAGAGGTGCGCCTTGTTACCGCCGGAGGTATCCGGTAGAAAAATTTCAGAAGCCGCCATCTTTGGCGCGAAAAGTTCCCGCTCGAGCGTCTTCTCGAGCAGTAGAGGCGCGAAGGCCAAAACCCCGCCCCGAGAGAGGAGGGGCCGGAAAGAGCTAAGGGGGACGTGATGGCGGCTGGCCGCATGTGAGCGCGGCTAAGGAAGCAGGGACGCCAGGACCCTGTGGCCATTTCTTGGTTCCTGGAAGAGGCCGCTGCTAAAGATGCTGAGTCCGACCAACAACATCGTGGTCCCCACGCCCGGCATGGCGGCGTGGCTGGAAGTCCGGACCGCCCAGCTAAGCAGCCGTCTGCAGGTCTGCATGCAGCTCCTCCTGGAGGAGTGGGAGGCCGACATGGTGGAAGTGGTGGCTGCTACGCGGAGATGTGAGGTGGAGGAAGATTTGGAGGAACGGGTAAGAGACCCACGTCCCTGTATTCCCGAGGGATCGGCCGCTGCGGCTGAGGGGCCCGGCCTACACCCGTTCACCCTGCTGCCTCTCCCGCTACCCGCGTTAGCTGCTGCCCCGCCACCAGGCCCGCTACCACCACCACCGGCCCCGGCGGACCGACCTGCAGCAGAAGCTCATGACCACCCTGAACCGCTTCTATGGAAGAGGCCAAAGGCTGAGCCCGTCAGCAAAGATGCACCGGAGGCACGGCGGGGATGCAGCTGCCAGGAGGCAGAGGAGGCCATGTCACAGCGGGGTCCCTCATTACTGAAGGTGCCGGTCGTAGCCGACACGGAGGGACTCTGGCTGGGTCCGTCCCCCGCACACGCTGAACCGGAGCAAACAGAAAGTACTCCCGGCTGGGAGCGGCGGCAACAGCAGCTGCGCAGGGAGATCTATGCCCGAGAGGGGTGTAGAGCGGATGTGCATGCCCGCATGAATATGGAAGAAGATCGCCTGCAGCGAGCTACCATTGGGGTCCAGAGCGGTGCACCATGTGAAGGTGGCACTAGAGCCCCACGAGTGAGAATGGACTGTTGAGCCGCAAAAGGCAGCGGATGCCCGTTGCACCGTCCCCGTTGGGACCACCACTGAAGTTGTTGTTTGAAAAGTTGAGAATGATAAGGAAAATGAAAATTACCGAAGAATTTTACCTGATTTGCTTTTGTGATTGAACCGGCAGGAGCCGGCACCGTTGTCCCCGTGGGGACCGTTTAAGTTTTGCATGGGAACTATCCATGGACAAGCCCGTGAACTTGCAGGGCACCACAAACGTTAAGTGGCTTGTAAATATGTTGGTTACCGTTACCGTTTCCGCAATACCGTCTCCGGAGAGGCAGGTTGGAGGGAGGGCCCTGAGCAGAGCAGGCTGGGGCCCAGCCACCAAAGGAATCGGTGGCCACCCTCTGGAGGGGAAGGACAGATCCCGCTCGGGTAACTTGTGCTGGACTGTGGGTCAAGGGGTGCTGCCTGGGTTTTAGGGGCAGCATCAGGGCCAGGTTGCTTGGGTGGGAGAGAGCGGAAACAGTGACCGTAAACCGTTGCAACGTTTAAGTAAATGTGCCTCCCGTCTTGGGAAGAGTTTTGATTAAAAATGTTATTTATGTTTTCTTAACCTTGTTACCCCTTTTTACAGAAAAATAAAACCGGTGTAGGACGGCAGCCCGCGGACGGTCTGCATTTTGCTAAGGGGGAATGTGTCGCCACCACCACACCCCACACTCCAGGTATGCACATCACAGCTAACCAGAAATCCTTGTTGCCTTCCTCCAGAGGCTGATGATTCACACCAGGGGGTGGGCCAGGCGGTTGGCTCCGCCCACCAAGGAGGTCACAGCTCTGGAGGTGGGAGAAACCAGGCAGATTAGCCCAGGCAGGGCTAGAGTGCAGTTCGAGAGTTGAGCCCAGGGAGGGCAAGAGTTGAAGTCTAGCTGAGGGCTAGCGTGGAGTCTAGTCAGGGAGGAGGAAGTGGAAGGAGTGGAGGAGTAGTCTAGACAGGGCTAGAGTAAACAGCTAAGTGAAGTGGAAAAGGAGAAAGCAAGTAAAGTGACAGCAAAGAAAGAAAGCCTGAAGGGTCCAGCTTTGTGGAGGGCCAGATCAGCAAGGTCAGCGACGGCGGTGACTGTCTGGAGGGGGACCGTTTGGAAGTTCCTGGAAGGACCCCGTTGGCTGTGTGCCCGGAGGTCTGGAGCAGTGTTCTGAAGGACAGTCAGCACCAGGGCAGGGGCCTCTCGGACCCCGGCAAGGCTAGGAGTCGCCAAATTTGCCGAATCCGTCAGTGACGGGGACGCAGATCCCCCAACAACCAAGTCCCGATTGAAGGCAACAGCCCAACCCGTATTGGAGAGACACCGCCACCGCCACGGCACCAGTTTCTCAGGGCCAGCGCCTGCGGGCAAAGTGCAGAGCTCCTCCGGCCCAGATTGCAGTCGGGGAGCGGGTAACCGGAGGGAATCCACCGCTACCACAAGTCAAACAAAGGTGCAAGGAAGAGGGACATCACCGTCACCTACCGGGAGTGCAGGTGCAGCCGTCTGTGGGACCGTCCTACCAGCCGTTTGGTTTACCGTACAAACTGTGTCCACGTCTCAGGCTGAGTGAGTACCACAGTGCCGCAAGGCACAGCGCTGCCCCCGCGTCCCTGCGCCCACCAGGCCCCGCACCTCACAAACCTTCACCGGGCCCCGGGATCACCAACCCCTACCCACGGAGGGGCAACATAACAACTGGCTGCTCCGCATCACTATCCCCGGGATCCCCATATTGAGCAGCGGTGGTGAAATCACCACAACCGTGGGTGGCGTCACGAACTATAACAATCCCCACACCCAACCACAAAACCCCCCTTTCACTCACGGGCGAGGAGTGTCGCTCGAGAAACCCCGGGATCTGGCCCACAGCTCGAGCCACCACTGAGCAGCTGCCGGACCCGAGCAGAAGGGGTGAGCGCGGTGTGCCGACACCCTCCTCCCCGCCCGCGACAACACCACCCCAGGACAATAAAGAACCAATGACCTTTCAATGTAGTCAGAACCCATGAACAGAGAGGAAATCAGCACTAAAGGCTGAACGGAGCCAGGGCAGAGCCATGGGCGTAGTGACCCATGACTCACCTTTGCAGGGCAGCAAGGGGTTAATGATTTTCTATAGAAAGGCTGAACGGAGCCAGGGCAGAGCCGTGGGCGTAGTGACCCATGACTCACCTTTGCAGGGCAGCAAGGGGTTAATGATTTTCTATAGAAAGAGCGGGCTTGTGCGGGGTCAAGAGTTTAGGCGAGGGTGGATCTATAGGGCCAGGGGAGGGGACAGGGTGGGGGCTGTAGATATGTCCAGGGAGAAAGGGGGGGGGCACTACTTCGGCGCGAGGTACCATTAGAGAAGGTCGCCATGTCACCTCACCTGGTCTCCCCCTGATCTGATGGCATCGGTTGCAGGACTCCTGGAGCAGCTTCGGGCTGCTGCCGGCGGCGCAGATGGAGCGGCGATCAGGACAGCGTTGAGGGAGATCCTGGGAGGTCCGGATGCGGTGTCTGATGCTGACCCCCCCACCGCTCTGGAGTGGGCGCAGGGCGAGGGCACCGGAGAGGTTCTCGCCTGATGCTGCTCCTGGTCCTCAGTGGCGCCGTAGGAGCCCCTCCGGGGACCCTCCTCACCAGAAGAATCCACCTGCAGCAGCTGGCAGGAGCAGGCGAGGGAGGAATCCTGCTCGGCGTTCAGGACCTGCGGCGGTGGGCGGTCCCTCCAGGGGTCATGTGACCGGCTCAGCTGCCTCTACTGCTTCGAGCTACAACAAAATGGCGGCGGTCCTCCCTGGCGATGCTCCTGTCGGGAAGACTGCTAAACAGAATGGAGATGGAGTTTCTGCGGGGCCTCCGGGGCCGGGAACGTGGAGTACGACCCTGCAAGGAACATCACCTGTCGAGCACAGGATGGATGCAGCTTCCAGGATGACAGCGCGCGCTGGGTTCGAGGATACTGCCAGGAGTGGGGCATCGCAGCTGCGGAGATCATCGCCAGAGAGGAGGTCGCGGTCCAGGTTCAGGTCCCCCTCGACGCGGAGGAGCGGGTCGCCATCAGGGAGGTCAGCGACGGGGAGAAATTCGCCCGCACGGCAGGGGCCTGCGTCATCCCGGTCGAGGTCGCGATCCAGGAGGAGGTCGCCTTCACAGTCGGCATCTGAGGGGAGTCGTCCTGCATCTCATTATCCGGTTCGCTCCCGGGTCATCTGACCAAGGTCGAGCGCGGCGGGTTCCCAGGTCCCCCCCTGGTCGAGCTGCCGAAGACGTTTCCGTGCTGGGCCATTCTGGAGGAGATCGTCGTCTGGAGTCAGGATTTTCGGCTGGTGGGTCTCATGTACCGACACAGCTTGGTGAGTACTCCTCTATGTTTTGTGCGTCCTCACCTAGTTTAGTTTCCCCGGGAGTGAGCAGGGGCCAGGCGCAGGGCGTCATGGGGGGTCTGGGGGTCGCGGGGCCAAGCGCGGCGGGGTTTGATGTCGGCAGTCTGAGCAATGTTTTGAAGGGTGTGCGTGATTTGTTGGCGCAGTTGGATAGGGCGAGTCAGGGGGCGACCGGGTCTCCTGTCCCAGCGTGGGTGCCGGGTTCTGGGGCGGCAGCATCGGCTGTGGTTGTGGTACCGACTGGAAGCGAGGTGGTTGCTGGGGATAGTGTGGCGGATCCCGGGCAAAAGGAGAAGGATAAGGAGGGAGATAGGATAATTTTGGATGATAGGGCCAGAGGGGAGGTGTATGTTTGCTTTGAGGGCCCTTTGGGGGCGCATTTAAAGAAGGAAGTGAAGGAGAAGATTTGGAAGGATGAATACGTGGAAATTTTTTCCCTCCTTCCTTTGGAGAAGTTTAATTTAGATAAGAGAAAGAAGGATGATAGCAAGAAGGAGGAGGAAGAAAAGCGGAGGTGGCGGTTGATCTCTCAAACGTTTGTTAACTGGTTGCAGGCTTTTGCGATCCTAGCTAGCGTCATTGGCGAAAAGGCGCCGGATAATTGTTCTGGGCTATTCTGCTACATGGATGCTATAGCGGAAGCTCATAGGATTTATGGTGGGCAGACTTGGTTGCGGTACGATGAACAATTTAGGCAGCGGAAAGCTGTGCGGCCCAGTATCCGTTGGGATCAGAAGGATATTGGTTTATGGTTAAAAGTCATGGCTCCGGCTCGTTATGGTCAGCCCTTTCACGGGGGGCCGGGTCGGCCGGCCACAATACTGCTGGGGAAGCGGGGACCCAGGCAGGGGGTGTTGGAGCAAAGGCAGGGGTGTGCTGGCAGTTTAACGACAGCCAGTGCAAGTTTGGAAACTCCTGCAAGTTTAAGCATCAGTGTTCAGGTTGTGGAGGGTCCTCCCATGGAGCAGCTCGTTGCTTTAAGAAAGGTAGGCCCAAGGCAGGGGGAGATTTGGGAAAAGGGGGTGAGCCCGGTGAGGCTTCACGAGATGGCCCCTTATCTAGATAGATACCCTAAGCGGGATAAGGCGGTATTGTTGGAGGATGGTTTTCGTGTTGGTTTCTGGATCCCCCCCCCTCCTCATGTTGTTCCGTTTCACTTAAAGAATTTGTTGTCGGCGCGGCGACACCCAGAGGTTGTGGCTAAAAAGCTTTTTGGGGAGGTTGCTTGTGGGCGGATGGCGGGTCCGTTTGCATCCCCCCCCATTCCCAATTTGGTAGTATCTCCGTTAGGGGTCGTCCC
Organism: Anomaloglossus baeobatrachus; assembly: GCF_048569485.1. Lineage (NCBI taxonomy): Eukaryota > Metazoa > Chordata > Amphibia > Anura > Aromobatidae > Anomaloglossus > Anomaloglossus baeobatrachus. The sequence continues at coordinate 405,750,348 of NC_134357.1, read as the reverse complement.
AAAGAAGGAGCCGAACAAATTTCGGCTCATTCACCATTTGTCGTTCCCCAAGGGTTTGTCGGTGAATGATGGCATTGACCCAGACCTCTGTGCGGTGGTTTATACCTCATTTGACGCAGCCGTCAGCTGGGTTCGGAAATGTGGTCGGGGAGCATTGCTAGCAAAGACGGACATCGAATCGGCATTCCGCTTGCTGCCGGTGCATCCTGAGAGTATGCGCTTGTTGGGTTGTTTTTGGGACGGTTCCTATTTTGTCGATCGTTGTTTACCAATGGGGTGTTCCATTTCTTGCGCTTATTTTGAAGCGTTCAGTTCCTTTTTAGAATGGGCAGTGTGTGATGTGGCGCAGCTCTCGTCAGCGATCCATTATCTTGACGATTTTTTGTTTATCGGCCCCGCTGAGTCGGCAGTGTGTCAGACGTTGTTGGGGACGATGCAGTGGTTGTCTGGCCGGTTTGGGGTCCCCTTGGCTCAGGATAAGACGGAAGGCCCGTGTACTTGTCTGAATTTTTTGGGTATCACTATTGATACTGTGTTGATGGAGTGCAGGCTGCCTGAAGAAAAGATCTCAGCTTTGTGGGCAGAGGTGGGATCGGCTGTGCGTCTTAGAAAAATCCAGTTGAGGGACCTCCAGTCTTTGTTGTGCAAGCTTAATTTTGCTTGCCGCATCATGCCCATGGGCCGCGTTTTCTCACGAAGGTTGGCGTCGGCGACCGCTGGAGCGCGCTCCCCAAGGCATTACATAAGGTTGACTCGGGACCTTAGGGAGGATTTGGCGGTATGGGGCAGTTTTTTAGAGAAGTACAATGGCCGGTCGCTAATGATTGCGGAAGTCTTAGATGATTTTGATTGTGAGCTCTTCACCGATGCCGCGGGGGGTAAGGGCTTTGGAGCTTACTTCGGCGGCAGATGGTGCGTGGGAGAGTGGCCCGCGGCTTGGCATGAAGCAGGGTGTACACAGAATTTGACTTTGTTGGAGTTTTTTCCAATTGTGGTGGCAGTGTCCGTTTGGGGAGAGCATTTCAGCAACAGAAAAATTCGTTTTCACTGTGATAATATGTCGGTAGTCATGGCAATTAATAACCTGTCGGGCGCGTCTCCTCCGGTGGTCCGCTTGTTGCGGTACTTTGTGTTGCGGTGCCTTTGTCTTAATGCGTGGGTTGTGGCAGTGCATGTACCGGGGGTTGAGAACTCCATTGCTGATTCCCTTTCTCGCTTGCAGTGGGATCGTTTTTGGAGCCTGGCACCGGAAGCGGAGTCCGCTGGCAGCATCTGGCCGGCGGAGCTCTTGGAATTGGTGTTCGAGAGGCGAGTTCGTTGATCAGAGCATCATAGGCCCCTGGCACGTGGGCGGCGTATGAAGCAGCTTGGATGGAATGGACAAATTGGAGGCAGGAATTTGGGGCGGGGGAGTCTGCCGAGGATTCTGTAGGCGCTTTGCTTTGTTGGATGTGCCGGATGGCTTCCGGTCAGTGGTCTTTTTCCAGGGTGAATCGGTTTATGGCAGGGGTTTTGTTTGGTTGTAAATTGCGGGGGGTTGTTGACATAACAAAGAATTTTTTGGTTCGACAAGCTGTGAGGGGCTTGAGGAAGGGGCTTCATAGACTGGACAGTCGGAGGCCGGTGTCATTCCAGCTGCTGGAAGAGCTGGGTGTTCAGCTGGAGCGAGTGTGTGTTTCCTATTTTGAATTGGTTTTGTTTCGGTTGGGGTTTTCCTGGGCTTTCTTCGGAGCTACGAGGATAGGCGAATTGGTGTCCCCAGCGTCGTCCCGTGGGGGGGTGTTTTGGGAGAAGACACAGTTGATTTGGGAGACTCTGTGGAATTTTGGATCCGGCGGTCTAAGACGGATCAACTTGGTCGGGGAAGAAGAGTCACTTTATGGGCATTGGCGGGGTCCTTTGATGTGCCCTGTCTCTTGTTTGAAACAGTACTTAGAATTGGGGACGGGCCGCCTGGGCCCGTTGTTGAAGCATCAGGACGGATCGTTTTTGTCCAGGTACCAGTTTGTGGCAGTCTTTCGGAAATGCCTGGAGAGGTTGGGGTTGGAGGCGGACAAGTTTTCAGCCCACTCTTTTCGCATTGGGGCGGCGACGGAGGCCGACAGGTGGGGGCTTCCAGCGGAGACAGTGAAGAGGATAGGCAGGTGGGAGTCGAGGAGGTTCAGGCTGTACGTCAGCCCCCATTTGTTGTAAAAGTCGGGGCTAGTCTGGTGTAGTGGTGTATTTTAAAAAAAAAAAAAAAAAAAATTGTAATGTTGTTCTAAAGTTAATGGTAGTTACTGGAGTGTGTCTGACTTGTGGTTATTGTACCCTCCACCCCCCCCCCTCTTTTCTTGTTTTGTTTCCTTTTATAGGTGGTGCGCCCCTGGTCTGGATTTTCAGCCATTCATTTGTTTATTGGGGGGCACTGAGAGCTGATGTGCGGCGCAATGGTCGGCAGTTGGGTTGGTCCAGAGACGAGGTAATCGTACGTTGGATCGGGGTGAGGGGCATGCGCTGGCGGCAGGTGTTGGTTGATTTTCACCGGTTCGCTCGATTGGATCGCACCCCGGATGTGCTGGTGTTGCACATTGGGGGAAACGATTTAGGGGCCCGCCCCTGTCGGGAGTTGATTCGGGATATACGGTGTGACCTGCTCCGCCTTTGGTCAGTTTGCCCTAACCTGAGGGTGGTTTGGTCGGACATTGTTCCCAGAAAGGTTTGGCAGGGGGCTCTGTCCCTGGAGGGGATCGACAAGACCAGAATAAAGGTCAACAGGGTGGTTGGGAATTTTGTGGCCAGGAATGGAGGAGTTGTGGTTCGGCACAGGGACTTGGAGTCGGGGGAGGGGAATTTTTGGCGATCAGATGGTGTGCACCTGACTGCCGTGGGTATTGATTTATGGGCCTTGAGCATTCAGGAAGGAGTGGAGCGGGCACTCATTTTGGTGGGGTGACTCGCATTATGAGGTGTCAGGTAATGCTCGTGGTGGCGGTGGCGAGGGGGGTTCTTGGAGTCGGTGGAAATTCGGGGTGGGGGGTGGTACATCGGATAGATGGGGGACCACCCCCCTTTGTTTATTCTGGTATGGTAATTGCCTGGCGGACTTGGGGGGGGCTCTCCAGGGGTGGGGTCCCCTGAGAGTCGGTTAGGGACACTGTTTTCCGGCAAAGGTGGTGCCCCCGAGCTTGTGGGCGCGGCTGGGGGCAAAATATGCCGGATGGTTTGGTAATAATATTTGGTGTCCGCCAGGTTTTGGGGCTCCAAGAACCGCCCTTGCATTGGTAAAATGGTTATTTATTGTTATAATGTTTGTTAATAAACCGGGCCGATTTGGCCAATTTATCCAAAGAAGGGTGTCGTGTTTTTATTAGCGGTTGGTAAAAAGGGGGGGTTTGGTGTGGGGGATTCTGCTGACAATATGAAGAAAGCCTCTGCAGTAGGGCAGTCAAGGCTGAACGGAGCCAGGGCAGAGCCATGGGCGTAGTGACCCATGACTCACCTTTGCAGGGCAGCAAGGGGTTAATGATTTTCTATAGAAAGGCTGAACGGAGCCAGGGCAGAGCCATGGGCGTAGTGACCCATGACTCACCTTTGCAGGGCAGCAAGGGGTTAATGATTTTCTATAGAAAGAGCGGGCTTGTGCGGGGTCAAGAGTTTAGGGGGGGTGGATCTATAGGGCCAGGGGAGGGGACAGGGTGGGGGCTGTAGATATGTCCAGGGAGAAAGGGAGGGGCACTACTTCGGCGCGAGGTACCATTAGAGAAGGTCCCGCCCTCCCGCCCTATACATATATGTTTAATCTTTGTCGGAGAAGACGGTGGAGTCGAGGTTCATTTAATTTTCTATTGGGTGTTCGAGTCATTTCGGCGAGCGGTGGCGAGGGGGGTTCTTGGAGTCGGTGGAAATTCGGGGTGGGGGTGGTACATCGGATAGATGGGGGACCACCCCCCTTTGTTTATTCTGGTATGGTAATTGCCTGGCGGACTTGGGGGAGCTCTCCAGGGGTGGGGTCCCCTGAGAGTCGGTTAGGGACACTGTTTTCCGGCAAATGTGGTGCCCCCGAGCTTGTGGGCGCGGCTGGGGGCAAAATATGCCGGATGGTTTGGTAATAATATTTGGTGTCCGCCAGGTTTTGGGGCTCCAAGAACCGCCCTTGCATTGGTAAAATGGTTATTTATTGTTATAATGTTTGTTAATAAACCGGGCCGATTTGGCCAATTTATCCAAAGAAGGGTGTCGTGTTTTTATTAGTGGTTGGTAAAAAGGGGGGGTTTGGTGTGGGGGATTCTGCTGACAATATGAAGAAAGCCTCTGCAGTAGGGCAGTCATGCAGACGAGCGATAAACAGTCATATACTGGAATGGAGAGCATATAAATATCTCTAAAGCTGGGTTTACACACTGCAACATCGCAAAGGACATCGCTGAACCGTCACAGGTTTTGTGACGTAACAGCGACCTCCCTAAGTCTCTGTTGAGTCGCTGGTGAGCTGTCAAACAGGCAAACCTGGCCAACAACGCAACAGCGATCTGGACCTGCAGAGCGACCTAGCTGGTTGTTGGGGACGTTGATAAGCAGCTTTTTGAAAGGGAAGTTGCTAACAAAGTCGCTGCAAAGTCTTTCACACACTGAAACTTTCTAGCGATGCATGCTGCACAGCGGGAAACAAAGGACCTAGGAATGGTCCTGAACGATTTGTAGCGATCAGCAACTTCACAGCAGGGGCTAGGTCGCTGATGTGTTTCACACACTGCAACATCGCAAACGACATCGCTATTGCGTCACAAAATCGGTGACGTTACAGCGATGTCGTTTGAGATGTTGCAGTGTGTAAACCCAGCTTTAGGCTACTTTCACACATCCGGTTTTTGCTCTGCGGCACAATACGGCGCTCTGCAGAAAAACCACAACCGTTTTTTTGCCGCTGGTTGCGGGGTTTTTTGCATAGACTTACATTAGTGCCGTATTGTGCCGCATGGGCTTGCGTTCGGTCTGGTTTTTGCAGCATGCGGCAGATTTAGCCGATGCCGCGGCCGGATGGAACGTTCCCTGGCACGTTTTTTGCTCCGGCAAAAAAAATGCATTGCACCGCATCCGGCCGCTGCGGCGCATTTTTCAATGCATGCCTATGGACACCGGATGCGGCGTGATGCGGAAAAAAACGCATCCGGCCGCCGCATGCGGTTTCTTCCACTGCGCATGCTCAGTAGCATGCCGCAACCGAAAAAAAACGGACGGGCCGCATGTAAAAACGTATGCAAAGGATGCAGTGTTTTCGCCGCATCCGTTGCATAGGTTTCACAGCCGGATTGAGTCACACTGCTCAAACCAGATGTGTGAAAGTGTGGCCCCCTTATCCTGACATTATGCTGTCCTGAAATCGATTGGCAAGCCTTATATCAAGCTTCCTGATGATCCGTGTCTGGAGAAACGCGTTGAGGTGAAACTGGGGCAATTCTGGGACACACACATGAACCCTCCCCACACGATAAGTGTTGATTGGTTTTTTTACTAACCTGAATGATCATAACTGGTTGATTCATGCAATTGCACTTGGTATGCGTTGACAATTTATTTTGTATATGAACGAACCGGCTGTCTGTATTAGTGAGCACCGGAGGCCAGGTCTTGTTCATAATTCTGCGCACTTTATTGCACTATGCACTTTTTTATGCTTTTTCAATATGCATACTAAGGAGTTATTTTGGGTACCTAATGTATGAATCTGTTATTGATATTCGTGGTTCTTGGGGCCATTTAGGACTATATATCCATAGCATCGGATATAGTTTTTTTTGATCTATATTATCACCCCAGAACCACCATTAACGTCCGAGGTTAGTTTGAATTTGGTATTCATGTGTGTTTGTTCCAGTCCATCTGTCCACTGAGCATGAGTGTACCCTGTTTTTGACCCTTTACTTTATCTATTTTTCACCATCTTATTGAGGGTCTAGGGAGATCACAGGGTCAGCCACCGCCGAGTGGGGGCGCCATTTTCGCAGGTATCAGGGTGCCGACCCCCGCGGTAGGTAGTGGACAGGAGGGAGGGCTATTGTAAAGGGTCTTAACTTCCTCCCTTTATTTTTCCTCTTAAATAATTTGCACAAAGGTTGTGGATTTTAATAAGCAATAATAAAATAGAAATTTTAAAGGGTTATATAATTTGATGTGTGAAAGTAGCCTAAGAGATGATGAATTGCATTTAATAAATAGTCATCCATTCAGAGTAAAAGCTGTGTTCAAGGCAAAACATGCTCCTGCAACAGTGGAGGAATCAGACACTGACCCGGTAAACACATTAACAATTAATTGTCCTGAGGATGAGACATCCACAATTATACAAGGTTGCTGCATAGAAAGGAGAAGGATAATTACTGCATGATCTTTAAATCCAAGGCATCAAAGCACTGCTCAGACAAGGCAATAACATGATTACACATTACCTATAGCAAGACTGCAGAGGGAATGCAGTCTTTAAATCCATGGTATCATGCCCAGAGGGGTGTGATATCATGGATTTATACGCTGTTCGCGCAGCCTTATTATCCGGGTGTTTACTTGCCGGCTTCACAAGCGCACATCGCTTATGTAAATCCGTGGTATCACGCTCCTGTGGGAAAGCATGCAAACGCCCACGGGGTGATGAGACGCCCAGGGGACTAGAGACTCTCCTATTTACATAGGAAACGTAAGTTCTAAAGCTTTTTTTATAAAATCGTATTACACAATATTACAACACAAGGATGGGTAGGAAGTGGTTACTATGAAACACATCACTCTGCTTGTAGGTTACAATGCATATGGGACCTGACAGGTTCCCTTTAATGTTGGTTGTGAGAGTTCTCACCTTTTGTGTATTTCCTTCTAATTTAAATATTAAATTGTCTAATTTAATATTTAATGCCTTCTAACATGTAGAGATACTGTAGATTCACATTGAAGGCATCAAAACTATGAATTAAAACATGTGAAATGAAATACTTAAAAAAGTGTGAAACAACTGAAAATATGTCTTATATTCTAGGTTCTTCAAAGTAGCCATCTTTTCCTTTCATTGCTACTTTGCACACTCTTGGCATTCTCTTGATGAGCTTCAAGAGGTAGTCACCGGAAATGGTTTTCCAACAGTCTTGAAGGAATTCCCAGAGATGCTTAGCACTTGTTGGCCCTTTTGCCTTCCCTCTGCGGTCCAGCTCACCCCAAACCATCTTGATTGGGTTCAGGTCTGGTGACTGTGGAGACCAGGTCAACTGGCGTAACACCCAATCACTCTCCTTCTTAGTCAAATAGCCCTTACACAGCCTGGAGATGTGTTTGGGGTCATTGTCCTGTTGAAAAATAAATGATGGTCCAACTAAACGCAAATCGGATGGAATAGCATGCTGCTGCAAGATGCTGTAGTAGGCATGCTGGTTCTGTATGTCTTCAATTTTGAATAAATCCCCAACAGTGTCACCAGCAAAGCACCCCCACACCATCACACCTCCTCCTCCATGCTTCACGGTGGGAACCAGGCATGTAGTGTCCATCCGTTCACCTTTTCTACAAAGACATGGTGGTTGGATCCAAAGATCTCAAATTTGGACTCATCAGACCAAAGCACAGATTTCAATTGGTCTAATTGTGTTCTTTAGCCTAAACAAGTCTCTTCTGCTTCTTGCCTGTCCTTAGCAGTGGTTTCCTAGCATCTATTTTACCATAAAGGCCTGCTGCACAAAGTCTCCTCTTAACAGTTGTTCTAGAGATGAGAAGGTGTGTCCAAACCTTTGGTCTGTACTGTATGTCAGGATAAAGAGCGGTTTTTCGCCCCAAATGTGTACACCTTTGTCGACCCTGTTGTTTTAACGGTTTTACTTTTTTATTGATTCTCCATAAAGTTTGACATTTTGTGCAGATGCTGCTAACACTTTCTTCTTTATATATCAGTAACTAACAATATGTACAAATGTGATTAACTGCGTAAATTTGAGCAGAATATTAAAACCAACAAGACCTCTTTACCTAGTTCACTACCAAATTGACAGCAGACAGTACTAATAATACTTAGAAAGTGTGATTGACTGGCTAATTGGGAGCAGGCTGTAATAATTAGCAAGAGCTATTTAGAACCTTAACTGGCAACTTACCAGGCACTGACAAGTACCTATCCCTATTTTTATCATTAAATGCTGATTTGCCTCACACAGCAATCTCTATACTGCATGTGCGACGCCCTGGACACCCCAGGGGTCACAGGACATTACACTCACCACATACACCCCCACCCCAGTAAGGTACCAACAGTCAACCAAAAGACCTGATTGCCTCCCTCAGAGTCAGACAGGCACACCAGGTGGGCGGAGTCAGGTGGAAAGACACGCCCTCCGAGGAGTCTGCTGGCCTGAGGCAGGAAAAACACAAACAGTGAAGTTAGAACAGTGAAGTTAGAACAGTGAAGTTAGAACGGTGAAGTTAGGAGAGTGAAGTTAGGAGAGTGAAGTGAGGAGAGAGGAGAGAGAGGAGCTCAGTTCTGTGTGGGGCCTGGGTTGGAGCCTAGGACACCAGATCAGTCAGGCAGGCAGATGGTAGTGGCCGCCTGCAGGAGACCGGGAATACAACCAGCAAACCGTAATGGACCGGGACAGTAGTGGCCCGCCGGAACTGAACCGGGGAGCTAACTGGATACCAGAGCACCAGGCAGGGTACTCAGACCCCGAACTAGGCTATAAGCCACCACCATAGTCAAATCAACTGATTGCGGTCTGGACCTCAGGGGTTCATTCCCACCTAAGTCCCGATTGAAGGCAACAGCCCAACCCGTCTGGATAGTAGCCACCGCCAGAGGCCAGAGATCCAAGGGCCAGCGTCTGCGGGCAAACGGGCTCCTACAACACATACACGCCGGGGAGCGGGCTACCAGTGCCCAGGCATGGTAGCCAAGACCACATACAGGTGCAGGAGAAAGGTGGGCATTACCAACCTATCTGGAGAAACAGCAACCGGCTGCGGGCCCCATTCGTCACCCCGTTTGGTGTACCAGTGACTCTGTGGGGTTTAATCGTGAGTACAACAGTGTCATCAGGCACCGCACCGCGCTGCCCTGCAATACTGCCCTCGCACCCCGGCCCTCACCACTGGGCCCCGGGACCAACATCCCCTACCCACGGGGGCGGGGGGGGGTCAACACCTAGCTGCGCCCATACACCACTCCCGGGATTCCCTGCACCTTTACCGCAGCGGTGGTGCCCACCATCACCACAACCCGTGGGTGGCGTCACGAACTTTACAACACAACCACCCCACAACCCCTGCGTGCACCGCCACTACACCCTTCCAGAGCGACGTGATCCCCGGGTCCAGAGGCGCTCGAGCCACCGACCCACACGAGCCCGGACCCGAGCGGCTCGGCGGTCGCAGCCGAGGCCGCAAGGCGGTACACATGTCCCTATTCTACACTATCGCCCTCCTATTATCTCAACAACCTATCATTAAACACCTAGCTAAGCTGTCTGCCAGCAGCACCGGTGGCAGCGCCGTCCCTAACGTTTCAAATGTTTCACATTCACAAAATGGCACTGACGCCGCATGTCCACAGTTTATAAGCAAACAGACATGTGACTTAGGCAGCCAATTACACAAGCCCTTGTGTGTGACCTCTGTGAATGTTTGCTGCACTGCGATTATTTGCACATGTTCCTGCAGCCAAAGTTAAAAAAAAAAATGGCACCTCGCATCTGGCTTCTCCCGAGTCCCCACCCCCTGCACTCATTAAACACATCCTCACCATTAATCATAGAGCACCACAATCCTATACAAAAGCATTATATTTTATTAAAATACATTTTTTTTAAAACACAATCAGGGATCGAACAAAAACAAGATTGACTTTTTGGGAAAAGGCTCGGGGTTACCAAGCCCGAACGAAGAAGCTCAGGCTCATACTGAATTTGAAATTGGCAAACCTTTATTGAACAGGTTTGCTCAGCTCTACTCAGAAGCAATATTCAGCGCATAATATAGGATAATGTACATGAGAAAACTCAGTTAATTTATTTGGTTTAGATCTATAAATATATCCATTGTTGTCATGCAATAGCAATCATTGGTGCTTTTGTGATGCCCTGGCTTATCAGGTACTCACAGGGTCTTGTGAAATCTGCCCTTCTGTGCAATATCCACCTCCTCCTTGGTTACAGATCCCTAACCTATGGTGTTGCCAAAACCAGATAATCAAAATCCTAGGAACACTCTGCACCACACCCATCAGACACACCAGTAGACGGCCTGAGTGGAATAGGGTCGCCCACTTCTGGGGTTGGTTAAGGGGAGGTCAGGAGTTTCAGGAGTAGGCCAGTGTAGTGTTGGAAGTGAAGGAGAGAGGAGGTAAGGAGCTGGGCTCCTTGGAGGTATTAGGTAGTAGACGGTCTGGGCCTGGTAGGAGCTGGACTCCCGGTCACAGGGGATCATGACAAGGGGGAAGGCATTGTCGTGGAGGACAGCCGGCGGCCTTATACCATCACCGGGCTGGGACCAGGGCACAACGGGGTACGTGGACCCTAGGTCAGGGAGTAGCTTCAGGCAACCTGACAATTTACCCGACGAGAACGGAGCCTTCAAGATCCACTCTCCACCCGCTCCAAAATCGGGGTACTAGCGCAATGAGAGGGATAGGACTTTCCACACATACGGTCGAGAAAATCCCAAGCGTGAACCCTGAGAACAAACTCCCTCAGCCACACTTGGGAGCGGGACCCGACTAGTTTCAAGCTATAGGGGCCAATTAAGAAGAGAACAAGGTGCCAAGGGAAAGATCACATATCAGCAGGCTACACCAGCAGAAACGGGACCCAAACATGCTCCCTCTCAGCGGCAGCGGTGTCCAGAACTTTGGTTTACTGAGTTGTCGGTGTCAGCGTTATTGAACTGAGTACGCAAGTTACCCTTACCTCCCCAACGGCACATCCCTGTCACCATCACCGAGTCCTAGGGCATCCTCTTTACCCGTGGAGGGGTTAAACACCTGGCTGCCCACTCCATCCCCACCGGGTACTCCCAGCTGTAGCGGTGGTACTCCACCTTACCACACACCACGGGTGACGTCACAAACTATAAATACAACATCCCCTGTAAATACCCTCTTAATTCGAGTGGCCACATGACCCCCGGGTCCGGACGCCCCTGGAGCCACCGTGGATCCGGATCCGAGCAGCCCCGCTGCTGACATGGGGGTGGCACACTTTTCCCCTTACGTATGTTAGTAATTGGGGTTATGCTATACCTCATTCGATTTGGATTGGGATAGTTATTATATGCATGTCATTTTTCATGTGTTTTTAATCCTTACTAATAAACTTTGTAATTTCTATAGTTTTCGAAATATGAGTTTAGTGCACCTGCCCCTATATGTCGCATGTCTTTTTTCTCTCCTCCCTACATTCATTCTTGCTGCTCAGCAGGGAGCACTCCCTCTTATTATAGGTTTCCTTGTAATACCTGTGCTCCCCTTTTCTCCATTTTCAAACCTTATTCCAGTATTTGCGGAAAATTTAATAATTAATGTTGCTGTTAAAAAGTCATAATACCATGGGAGCCACTAAGCTCCAAAAGGCTGCTTATGCCTAGGTTGCCATGGTCATAAAAGATGCCATTTCATGGTCGTGAGGGTTCACAGCACGCAGAGATAAGGCGGTGAGTAAGCACTTATACACATGCGCTCCTACCGCTCAGCAATTGAAGTTGGCTTGTAATAACTGCGCACGCCCTGAAATCCTCCATTCTCTTTTGGAGTGCCCTAATATCAGGCCGTTGGGAACTTCTGGTCTATATGGAAGCCAATATTTTGTGGTGATATGCGTGGGGCTCTTTGTGGGTTCACTCATCCACGCCTCTAATTCAGTGTTAGTTTATCCAGGTCTCCTTGGCTTTACACAATGTTTTATTTCAGTATTTGATTGATATGCTTCCGTTCAACCAGCATTGCATGATTATTGTATACTGATTCAAATTAGTGCCACAAATGTGTAAAGAATATGTGTTAGTACCAAGAGAATGATGAAAGGGAAAGGAAGCAAAACCCTGTGTCTAGAAAAAGGGAAGATGGTGACCCCTGACCAAACCTACTACTGTCCCCTGGGGTCCCCCACTACCCTGGATAGGTTCTGCACATGTGCACCAAGCTGGATACCTGACTCTAGGTATCCCTAGTGCTGGACCTTAAATAAGTAATGCATGGTATGAGCTCTTCGTCAACCCCACTAACTACTATAGAAGAAACAAGGGGGACACACAGTGGGAAAATGCATGAACTACTTATCTACAGATGGCTCAGGTAGAAGTTCAGCAAAGCTTTCTGTAATGATACTACACAGGAGTAAAAGTCAACTGCTTACACCCAGGCCTTGAATAAACTGAAGACTATCACCAGCACCAGTCCAAAGGAAAGGGTATATAAGCACCAAGAGAATGCTAAATGGCAGCAGTTGGGTGAAAGGCAAGTTCTTGCTGGGTTCAAAAGGGGGAGATATGAATGCAGCAGGAAAGCTACCTATACCAATGAATACTGACTGCAGAAACAATGGAAAGTCAGGGAGAATATTGAGTAAACAAACACTGTGACCTTCTATGGCCCAAAACCACAGGACAGTCTGTCACACTCAGAGTTTTCAGTTTTAAAATGCTTTTAATATAATATATGTGAAAAACTTAGCTCATTATGAATATCCGGCGCATAATACATGTGAGTTATTTGGTGAATAATGAGGAACCCAACTCTTAAACAATATTCAATGCATAATATATGTGAATAAGGTACATGAGGAAACTCAGTTCATAATGAATATTCAGCACAACATACTTGATTGCATAAATATGTGATAAAAGTTACAGCTTGGGTGGAAAGCACTCCTGGCTAAAATTTTGGGTGTAGCTTCTTCAGCTATATTTAATTTTACGAGTAAAGTTATACTAACATGGATATGGCAACAAGCACAACATTTTCTTGAGGGATCTCTTCATAAAAAAAGGATGAGCTGGTAATAACTTGTTGATTGACCTTGAAACATAATTCACATTTTTGATATAGAAATTTTAGCCAGTAGTGCTTTCCATTCGAGCTGTAACTGTTATGTATTAGTTTGATCCATATTTGTGTGTTCAATAAATATATATAATTTTTTGCATTAATTGTGTAAGGAGTCTGTTTTCTATCAGATTTTGTTGTTTAGTGTAATGCGGGCGTCACACGGTACGATCTACCGTGTGATCGCACGAGCGATCGTACCCGCCCCCGTCGTTTGTGCGTCACAGGCAAATCGCTGCCCATGTCGCACAAAGTCGTTAAACCGTCATCACACGTACTTACCTCCAGAGCGACCTCGCTGTGGGCGGCAAACATCTTCTTCCTGAAGGGGGAGGGACGTTCGGCGTCACAGCGACGTCACATAGCCGCCGGCCAATAGAAGTGGAGGAGCGGAGATGAGCGGGACGTAAACATCCCGCCCACCTCCTTCCTTTCGCATAGCCGACGGGTGCCGCGGGACGCAGGTAAGCTGTGTTCATCGTTCCCGGGGTGTCACACGGAGCGATGTGTGCTACCCCGGGTACGATAAACAACCGGCACCATGAAAAATAAACAATTTTTTAAAAATAAGCGATGTGTACACGACTCACAATTTGTGACCGATTCTGCGTCACTCGGAGGTGCCACACGAGACAACGTCGTGAACGATACTGGATGTGCGTCACGAAAACCGTGACCCCAACGATGCATGATAGATCGTTTCGTGTGACACCCGCATAAGGCCCCAAAATTTGGGCATTTTTTGGATTAATACATCAACACTTAGCTTGTAATTAAAATAAAGACAAAGGGAGCGCTTCCTGTGTAAAACCTGTGACAAAATTTCAATAATACTCAGGTATAATACCCACTCATCCTTTCAGGTTGTGCTTAACAGGTACAACGCTGATTAGGAGCCTCATATTATCCTCCGATCACCATCCATACTCTTACTGCGTGCTGATCCTAAAGAGCACAATCCCACACACAGGTGATGGTCAAAGGCTGAAGTGAACTCCAAAAAGGTGATCGTAACCAACCAAATGGAATAACGCTCCCCCAGGTCTGAGGTTCCCAACTCCAGTCCTCAAGGCGCACCAACAGTTCCTTATTTTCAGGATTTCTTTAGCATTGCATGGGTGTTGGATTCAGCACCTTTGCAGGTGATTAAATTATCACCTGTGCAATACTAAGGAAATCCTGAAAACATGCACTGTTGGTGTGCCTTGAGGACTGGAGTTGGAAACCTCTGCCCCAGGTTCCTCCACCCATACCACGATACCGCAGGGTCTTCTCAGGGTGATCAAATCCTCAGATTTTAGCTGGACACACTCAAAAGAAATCCACCTCCGAGCAGTGATTTAGAGCCGAATCCAGAGTAGGAGGTGAGATCAAACAGCTGTTACCTCCAGGATGTAATATCCTGCAGTTTTCTGACGGCGGCTCAGCAGATCACAGCCATTTCCCCCCGGCAATTGCCGGCCTGCTTACACACCTGCACACTACTGCAGGCGCACCCGCTCCTCTACCACATAAGAGCTAATCAATTAGGAGTTAAAATGAAAAAATGGGCATACGGTTTTACGATGTTATACAGAATTGTACTATGACAAACGATGAATAAAAAAAAATCTTTTAATTCACAAAAAAAGTTTCACTATGAATTTCGAAGGTGATCTGCCTCGTTCTTCAGGTACAAAAGTCTTACACAATACAACCCAATCTTATATGGACAGGTCATGATACACATGTCACAATTAAAGCACATGATTTCAATCCAAATTTTATATAAAAATACCTTAGATATATAGATATATATATATATACACATATATATCTATCTATCTATCTACTTACATAATCACCAGTTTTGTCTGTTCTCCTATTCCGTGATGCACTGTGGCATTTTCCGTTGCACAGCCGCAGTTCGAACGATGCTCCGCCTTCCGGGTCCTCACTGCACGCACGCACGCACACAACATATACACACACAGCAGACACTCCACCACCAGTTCTGTATCCCCCAGTCCCCCCCACCACCAGATCTGTATACCCCTAGCCCCCCCACCAGATCTGTATCCCCCAGTCCCCCCCACCACCAGATCTGTATACCCCTAGCCCCCCCACCAGATCTGTATACCCCTAGCCCCCCCACCAAATCTGAATATCCCCAGCCCCCCCACCAGATCTATATGCCCCCAGCCCCCCTTCACCAGATCTGTATGTCCCCAGCCCCCCACCAGATTTGAATGCCCCCAGCCCCACTCACCACTGATCCTGTCAGCATCACTAAGCATAGACAGATGCTTTTTTCACCACACTGTTTTGGAGAGTAACTGTAAAGTGCGGGGCTAATTTTCCTGTCAAAACATAGTCTACGACGTTCCCTGAGTCACATGGGGTGTCTGTGCAAAATTTCGTGATTGTAAATGCGACGGTGTGAACTCCTTTAGCGGACATACACACATACACACATACATACTCAGCTTTATATATATATATATACATATATATATATATATATATATATATATATATATATATATATATATATATATATATATAATTTGTGTGTGCCGCGGTGGCTCGAGGGGCGTCCGAACCCGGGGGGTCGCGCGGCCACTCGAATAAAGGGGGTATTTGCAGGGGGGTGGTGTATTGAGAGTTTGTGACACCACCCATGGTGTGTGGTAAGGTGGAGTACCACCGCTGCAGCTGGGAGTACCCAGTGGCGATGGAGTGGGCAGTCAGGTGTTTAACCCCTCCATGGGTAGGGGGAATGCCCCGGGACTCGGTGATAGTGGAGGGACGTACCGTTGGGGAAGTAAGGGTCACTTGCGTACTCATTCAGTCCATGAAGCTGATACCAACAACTTAGTAGCCAAAGTTCTGGACACTGTTACCGCTGAGGGGGAGCACATTTGGGTCCCGTTTCTGCTGGTGTTGCCTGTTTATCTGTGACCTTTCCCTTTGCACCTTGTTCTCGTCTAGTTGGTCCCTATAGCTTGAAACTAATCGGGTCCCGCTCCCTAGTGTGGCTAACTGTGGGAGCTTGCACTCAGGGTTCACGCTTGGGATTTCTTGGACCGTATTTGTGGAAAGTCCTATCCCCCTCGTTGCACTAGTACCCCAATTTTGGAGCGGGTGGAGAGCAGATCTTGAAGGCTACATCCTCGTCAGGTGAATTGTCAGGTTGCCTGAAGCTACTCCCTGACCTAGGGTCCACGTACCCCGTCGTGCCCTGGTCCCTGCCCGGTGATGGTACAAGGCTGCCGGCTGTCCTCCACAACAATGCCATGCCCCTTGTCATGATCCCCTGTGACAGGGGGTCCTACCAGGCCCAGATCAACGTTTGCTACCTAGTACTTCCAAGGAGCCCAGCTCCTGACCTCCTCTCTCCTTCACCTCCAACACTACATTCCCTCTCTCCTGACCTCCACTTAACCAACCCTCCAAGTGGGCGACCCTATTCCACTCAGGCCGTCCACTGGTGTGTTTGGTGGGTGTGGTGCAGAGTGTTCCTAGGATTTTGATTAGCTGGTTCTGGCAACACCAATGGTTAGGGACCCCTAAACAAGGAGGAGGTGGATACTGTACAGAAGGGCAGGTTGCACAATACCCTGTGACGACCCGATAGGCCAGGGCGTCACATATACATTATATATATTAGACTTTGGTTACAGATTAATTGATTAGAATACCTATAATATAATTTTATCTCTTTAAACACAGTCGTATGCCATAACTATCCCCATACCCAGACTTAATGAACTGTAAATCCATGTATAATTAATGGCTCTGATATTTTTTGTCTTTCTAGTCCATGCAAATCCTAGCCACCTTTAGTGTCATCTTATCCATGAATATATGAATACATTCTCAATGTCCCCTTATACTATATTGCTTTACTTATTATTTATCTTATTTCATTTAGAGGCCTGTTCTATTGTCAAATTTAATCCTTCCGGTGATAGTGTTGCCAATTTAAATATCCAAAAGGATTCCCTATTATTCAGCTTCTGAAAATTATTTCGGAGGCTGATCAATAGGGAATCCTTTTAGATATTTAAAATTGGCGATTTCAGAGGCTGAGCAATACGAAATCCTTTTGGATTCCACCGTAAATTATACCCGGACCTCCTGTCAGCAATTCGCCCTGAGCATCACGGTCCAGAAATACCTGTCCCCTCACCTCCGGAGAAACTTGAAGATACAACTAATTCAGAACAGGAAGAACAGGATTCTGACAGAGATGTTTCTGCAAGTTTCAACAGTTTTTTTCACAACTCAAATAAAATGATTTAGTCAGGGACTTGGACCTTCATACACATTCTGCAGAATATTTATTTATTTGGATGCTTCACAGAGAAGATCAGTGGGCTTCTATAAGAGAAAAGGTATCAAGAGAAGCATTGAAGAGAAAAGGAAAAGGTGCTACAATTAATTTCCAATAAAGTTGCAGAATGAATGTTCAATACATTTAGATATATCATACTGTGTACATTTTGGCTACAATAAAGATTTTAGTTGTTTATTTCACTTGTAAGTAATTTCATGGGCGTTTCCTGCAAAATCCATATGTGATTGTTAAACATAGAAGTCTTTTTAGAAATCATGGCAGAAGAAAACATAAGAATCAGTCATTGGAGTTTAAAAAATCTTCATAAACCCAAATTTTGCATACCTGTGTTATTGGATAGCACTCAGATACTTCACACCAATTTGTGAATGCACACGGACCTCATAATTCATCACTCCACTGAGCCTAATACCTGCAACATTTATTAACCCCATCCTGCTGCAGCTTTTTAAGTTTTTCCTCTTAATTTTCATTCCCATTTCCAAATATCAAGAGCCAGATCATTTTTATTCAGTTCATATAACAGTATAAAATAAATAAAATAATTGTTTTAGGTTTCTTTGGTATCACCATATCTCATGACTATTTTATTTTTCTCTTAATGGAGCGATGTGAAGGTTTGAACTGAAAGCTATATTCCCATGCTGAACTTTTGGTGAGGTTTTAACTAGAAAGTTTGGTTCGCTGATCTTCGACAAACTTTCTTATTTTTGCCGAATGGTTTGTTGAACGTTTTTTTTTTCTTTTTTAAATCAATGGGAGGCCAAACCTAAGGCAGAAAAAAACACTTTTAAAAAGGTGAGGGGGGGTCAAAAATCTTCCAAAACAGAAAAAAATAAATTTTATAGTGCAGCCCTATTGTTTTGACATAGCCATTAGCTTCCTAGACTATTGCCATAGGAAATATTGAGATGGATAAGAGACAGGTGTACGGCTGGTGCTCCCATACGGCTGCCAGTACAGGCAAGACACAACTTGGAGACCCATCTTGGAGCCTTGACACTTGTCCATGGAACACAGAGAATGTGGCCTGAAATTTAAATTTTAAAAAGGGAGCAACCGTGCCTTCTGCAGCAGTGTATCCAGGCTGGGATAATGGCCTAGAAATGGCTGTACAACCAGGTTGAGGACATGAGCCATTCAAGGCACATGTTTGATGTCGCCCAAGGTAGGGCCACCCCCAGATTTGCACCGTTATTACACATAGCCTTCGTCATGGTGACATGGTACTTAACGACCCATGACATACCCAGTACGTCATGGCGAAATCGCGGCCCCGGAGCCCCAGTGGCTGTGATCGGTATACAAAAACCTTACATTCGAGGAGGAAGGGACCTCTGCCCGACCTCAGGAGGGGTGGTGACTCCCCCCGGATCTACAGAGGCTGCGATTGGCTGAGCGGCGTTCATCAGCCAATCACAGCCACTGTGATGTTTCAGCCATTGAAAATGGCTGAAATATTGAAATCCAGCCATGATCAGTGCAGCTGTAGCCTTGTGACTGATCTCTCCAATCACCTTGGATCTGGGGCCAGTGACCTGCAGGTGACCACTCCCCTCAGCTTCACTCCATCCGTGAAAGCTGAAGAGAGTGATCCCTATAAGTGGCATTTGGTAAGTGCCCCCGATCCACCGCTGTGCCCGATCACCCCCCGCCACTGCCCCCTTTCAGGCGTCACCGCTCCCGCAGCAGTCACCGCCCCGATCCACCGCCGCGACTGCCTTTGATCTGCCAACGCCCTCCTCCATCTGCTGCCCCTCCCTCCCCATCAGCTACTGCCTGCCTTCATCCTGCAAAGCTATCCCCATCAGCCGCTGCCCGCCTTCATCCTGCACCGCTCTCCCCATCAGCCGCTGCCCGCCTTCATCCGCCACCGCTATCCCCAATCTCACCTTCCACCCTCCCTTACCCCTTCCCTTCCCTCCCTCACCCCTTCCCTTCCCTCCCTCACCCCTTCCCTCCCCTTCCCTTCCCTCCCTCACCCCTTCCCTCCCCCACCCCTTCCCTTCCTCACCCCTTCCCTCCCCTCCCTCACCCCTTCCCTTCCCTCCCCCCCTCCCTTCCCTCTCAAATACAACATCGCATCCGCTAATGAGTCCAGACAATTTTGCTTTCAAAAATTCAAATGATGCTCCTTCCCTTCCGAGCCTTGCTGTGCGCCCAAACAATTGATTTCCACCACATGTGCAGTATCTGTGTACTCAGGAGAAATTGTACAATTAATTTTATGGTACATTTTTTCCTGCTACCCTTGTGAAAATGCTACACTTTATGGCTAAAGTAACATTTGTGTCTAAAAAAATTAAAATTTTAATTTTTCCTTCTACATTGCTTTGGCTGCTGTGAAGCTCCCAAAGGGTTAATAAACTTCTTGGATATGGTTTTGAGCAGAGTTAAGGGTGCAGATTTTAGAATGGGGTCATTTTTGGGTATTTTCTGTCGCCTAGGTTTCTCAAATCACTCCAAATGTGATGTGGTACCTAAAATTTGTTTTTTTGTAAATTTTGTTGGAAAAATGAGAAATTGCTGATCAACTTTGAACCCTTCTAACTTCCTAACGAAAAAAAATATTGTTTCGAAAATTGCGCTGATGTAAAGTAGACGTGTGGAAAATTGTATTTAGTAACAATTTTGTGTGACATATCTCTCAGATTTATGGGCATAAAATTTGAAATTTTGAAAATTGCAAAATGTTCAAAATTTTCGCCAAAATTCCACAAATAAATGTAAAACATATCAGCCTAAATTTACCACTGACATAAAGTACAATTTGTCATGAAAAAAACAATCTCAGAATCGCCAGGATCCGTTGAAGCGTTCCAGAGTTATAACCTGTCAAAGTGACACTGGTCAGAATTGCAAAAAATGGCCGGATGTTTAAGGTGAAAACAGGCTTGGGGCTAAAGGGGTTAAGGGGGGTTGAGGGCGCAGGTGGAGTCCCTAGAGAAGGTGGAGGAAGCAGAAGCAGTGGAGGAAGCGGTAGATCCAGAGGTTTGTCCCACAGCCCTTGAAGATTTCAAGATTTGGGACGCAGCCCCTTCCCCACTTGCCCCTGCAGCCACCAGAGTAGCCCAGTTTCCAGTCAGCGAGATGTAACGCCCCTGGCCATGTTTGCTCATCCAAGTGTCAGTGGGGAAGTGCACCCCGTCAGATACAGAGTTTTTCAAGGAAAAGGTAATATTGATGGTGTAGAACAGGCACAGGTTTATTAGAGAAGTAATGGTGACTGGGCAAGTGGTACCAGGGGACTGCAATGGCCATCAGCTTTCAGAAACTGTCTGTATCTACCAGGCGGAAAGGCAGCATTTCACAAAACGGCACCAACGATGCATGCCCTCACTTTATATGCAGACAGACATGTGACTTTGGCAGCCAATGACACAAGCCCTTGTGTCTTAACCTTGAGGATGTTTTCTGCAGGAACATTCACAAATTAAGTTAAGAATAAAAAGTATATATATTGCGCAGCTCTTCTGGCTTCTCCCAAGTCCCCACCCCCTCCACTCATTAAACAAATCCCCTATTCATCATACAGCACCACAATCCCATCCAGAAAAGCATTTTGTAAAACGTAATCAGTTATCAAACAAAACCGAACATTGCCGATTGTGGTGGAAAGTGATTGGATTACCAAGTCCGAGCTGAACTGGCTAAGGCTCGTACCAAATTGGAGGTTGGCGAAACTTTATTTAACAAGTTCGCTCATCTCTAGTTATAGCACTGTATCTTTTCACAGCATCTTACAGTTTCAGCAAAGTGGATGAGATTTATAAAAATCCCCTGCCCACTGGGCTTCTTTTTTTCTCAGCATAAACTGACTTGTGGTGCCTGTTTCAAATCTGCTGCATCTTAATTTCTCTTGCTGTATGTTGCATTTTCATCATAAACTTGCATTAAATGCGGAAATCCCACAGGTAAAAAAAACGCACGTATGCTGTATTGCTTTTCCGTGCCAGAAACGCTTCAGACATGCATGTAATCTGCACCTAAGTATATCAATAAAGTCAAATACAAAGAAGTATCAAAAACAAAGCAGCTTTATTTAAACAGAAGAGATAAAAACTGCTGTATCAAATATGTGACAAAAACCGCACACAAAAACAAAAGGAAAAAACGCAAGTAAGGGCTCATGCGCACGTAACTGCTGAACATTCTGCAGTGATTTGACAGCACATGTGCACGTCAAATCGCTGCAGAAGCACTGCATAATGGTTGCAGGTTTTTTTGTACAAAAAAAGCTGATTTCATGCGCTATGGCTGCTGCCCTCACCATAGACAGAGTGGGAGCTGCATCCATAGCGCACGGAATAATTGACATGATCATTAATGAATGCACGGATTTGGGTCAAAATTTTAGCACCCAAATCGCTGCGTTCATAAAAGCATCGTGTGCACGTATCATGCACAATCTACATACAGTCATATGAAAAAGTTTGGGCACCCCTATTAATGTTAACCTTTTTTCTTTATAACAATTTGGGTTTTTGCAACAGCTATTTCAGTTTCATATATCTAATAACTGATGGACTGAGTAATATTTCTGGATGGAAATGAGGTTTATTGTACTAACAGAAAATGTGCAATCCGCATTTAAACAAAATTTGACCGGTGCAAAAGTATGGGCACCTCAACATAAAAGTGGCATTAATATTTTGTAGATCCTCCTTTTGCAAAAATAACAGCCTCTAGTCGCTTCCTGTAGCTTTTAATGAGTTCCTGGATCCTGGATGAAGGTATATTTGACCATTCCTGTTTACAAAACAAATTCCAGTTCAGTTAAGTTTAATGGTCGCCGAGCATGGACAGCACGCTTCAAATCATCCCACAGATGTTCAATGATATTCAGGTCTGGGGATTGGGATGGCCATTCCAGAACATTGTAATTGTTCCTCTGCATGAATGCCTGAGTAGATTTGGAGCGCTGTTTTGGATCATTATCTTGTTGACATATCGATCCCCTGCGTAACTTCAACTTCGTCACTGATTCCTGCACATTATTGTCAAGAATCTGCTGATACTGAGTTGAATCCATGCGACCCTCAACTTTAACAAGATTCCCGGTGCCGGCATTTGCCACACAGCCCCAAAGCATGATGGAACCTCCACCAAATTTTACTGTGGGTAGCAAGTGCTTTTCTTGGAATGCCGTGTTTTTTTGCCTCCATGCATAACTCCTTTTTGTATGACCAAACAACTCAATCTTTGTTTCATCAGTCAACAGGTCCTTCCTCCAAAATGTAACTGGCTTGTCCAAATGTGCTTTTGCATACCTCAGGCGACTCTGGTTGTGGCATGCTTGCAGAAACGGCTTCTTTCGCATCACTCTCCCATACAGCTTGTCCTTGTGCAACTTGCGCTGTATTGTTGACCGATGCACATTGACACCATCTGCAGCAAGATGAAGCTGCAGGTCTTTGGAGGTGGTCTGTGGATTGTCCTTGACTGTTCTCACCATTCTTCTTCTCTACCTTTCTGATATTTTTCTTGGCCTGCCACTTCTGGGCTTAACAAGAACTGTACCTGTGTTGCTTACTATGTTCCTCACAGTAGAAACTGACAGTTTAAATCTCTGAGACAAATTTTTGTATCCTTCCCCTGAACAACTATGTTGAATAATCTTTGTTTTCAGATCATTTGAGAGTTGTTTTGAAGAGCCCATGATACCACTCTTCATAAGAGATTCAAATAGGAGAACAATTTGCAGGTGGCCACCTTAAATACCTTTTCTCATGATTGGATACACCTGCCTATGAAGTTCAAAGCTCAATGAGGTTACAAAACCAATTTAGTGCTTCAGTATGTCAGTAAAAAGTAGTTAAGAGTGTTCAAAACAAGAAATTGAGAAGGGTGCCCATACTTTTGCACCGGTCAAATTTTGTTTAAATGCGGATTGCACATTTTCTGTTAGTACAATAAACCTCATTTCAATCCAGAAATATTACTCAGTCCATCATTTATTAGCTATATGAAACTGAAATAGCTGTTGCAAAAACCCAAATTGTTATAAAGAAAAAAGGTTAACATTAATAGGGGTGCCCAAACTTTTTCATATGACTGTAGATTGTGCAGAGGACGCAGGACGCATGCATTTACACTGCAGTGCAATACGCAGCGTAAATGCATGTAAGTACGTACCGTGCGCATGAGGCCTAATTGGTGCAGAAATTCTGCAACATCAAAAACTCACCAGAAGCTCATCGGGATAATGTAGTCTCATAATACACAGCATCAAAAAGTCACCATAAACTCATGGTGCGCACACAGCCTCAGTGGTGACTTGTTTTGCTTATTAGTACTACGGTAGTATTTGGAGTTATAGATGAGTTTCTGATCGTCTGTCAGGGCATTCGTTTGGAACACAGGGTGAATGAATAAAAAAAAAAAAAAAAAAATACAAAATTCTACCCATATTGATTTATTTATTTTCGATACCCTGTGCAGGTAAGGAACAAAAAAAACCAAAACATTTTATTAGTTTGTAATTTTACAGACGTGGCCATAGAAATAATGTAAACATATATATATATATATATATAAAATTGGGGGGGGGCTTAAAAACTTTGGGATTTTTGTAGCTTTTTTTTTTTTTTTTTTTTTTAAATGTCTTGATAAAGTTCTTAACCAATTTTAATATCTTTTTAGCCCCACTGGGTGGATTGAACCTGGGTATTGTTTGATCACATTTCAGTTCACATTTGTTCTTTTCTAATGATTCAAACTGCCTCAATTTGTTTCATCAGTCACTGCAGCAATTGCAAATGGGTTTCTACTGTATAACAAAGGTGGCTCAGCTACAAGCCGCTCTATTCACTCACACACACACCTATATAAATATGTGTCAAATGTCCGAAGACGCTAAACAGGTTGTGTACTTTCATACCCCAGTTAAGAATTGCAGAGTGAAAAGTAACTACTGAAACCTATGGAATCAGTGAACACTGTCATTTTCCCTGTGGTAGAGTCACTGGGCGATTTAACACTAAGGGCCTTGTGCACACGCTGCGTTTTTGTTTACTCTTTTTGATGTGTTTTTTTTTCAAAATCTGCGCCAAAATCTGCATGCTTCTCCCGAAGCCAGCAAAGTCCATGAGATTTCTGACGTGCTGTGCCATTGCTGCTTTTTTTTTCCTTGCAGATTTGGTACAGATTTTGATGCAGAAAAAAAATCTGCAGCTTGTCAATTCTTGGTCAGAATTTGCAGCATTTTTTTCACCGATTAAGTTCAATGTTGTGATCTGCAAATTTGCAGGTGTGTTCACACAGTGCAACAAAAACCACATGGCTAGAATAGGTTGTGATGTCACCAGGAAAAGGAGAATGGAAAATTAAAGGATATTCCCACCTCCAAGATCCTATCCTAATATGTAGTAGGTGTAATAATAATAATAATATTAGCAAATACCTCTAATGAGAAATGTAGTATAGATCTCCTGATACACCATGTCGCTTACCTCATGTGCAGATGTGAAGCCCCCGCTCACCTTCAGGTCGCCTCAGGGTCTTCACGTGTTGGGAAACTTCTGGCCACAGGTATGTCAGGTTAACTTCAATAGGAATTGTGACGCCACTCTCGGTAACTGCGGTCAGGGGGTGACCGCCACTGCAGTTTAGAGAGCGTCTGGGGCTGATGGTAATGCAGTCTGATGTTATGGCCTCCCGGGAGTGAGGTAGTCCCCTTACTCAGCCACCTCTTCACTAGATGGTTTTCAGGCAGCCCCACTGGGTAGCCGCTCTCCCCCAGCAGCAGCCACTACAGGTGCAGGGTCTGACTAGTGTCCTGTTCTTCAGCTCTACACCTTAGACGCATCTGCTCCATTCCTACTCTGACTGCCACTGCACAACTCTCTAGCTCCCAGTCCTACTACCCACCACTAGATGGGATGCGAGGGCTACGCCCCCTTCCCGGGTCTGCCCAGGGGTCCACTCTAAGCTGTGTGTGTGTCCACACCCTAGTCAGCCTATGGGATTACCTGTTTGTACTCACTCAGCCTGAGTGCAGTACTCAGTGGCGCCTAACCAGGTCAGGGGCGCCACACAAGGTATTGCAGGACCTTAGGTATCCATGGTTACAACCACGCATATAGTCACAGTCTGTAAGTTAGTTGCTAGTGGTCATAAACGTGCCCTGAACATGAGGTAAGTGACAAAGTGAATCAGGAGAAATATACTACATTTACAATTGGAGGTAACTGCTAATATGATTATTATTACACCTACTACATATTAGGATAGAATCTTGGAGATGGGAATAACCCTTTAAGCAGAAGAACGATTGAAACAGGAAATTACATCAAGAAAGCCTTTTTTTTCTTAACTTTAACAGTCTTTTACTTGTTACATGCAAAACAATACGCACCCAAAAAAGCTTCAAAAACTGTAGGCAGATTTTGGTGTGTTTTTCTGTCACAGACATTTTCTGCACCAAATCTGCAGCGTGTGCACTTATCCTTACTGCCAAATTTGCCTACAGGTAAATAAAACTATGTTCACACGAAATATTTGTTACTGAAAATTCTCTAAACTTCAGCTCAAAAACTATTCCAAAACTCAGAGAAAGGTCTTCCAAATCATTTCTATGACATCCAATTTGTAGTTCATGTGAGTCGATTGAGATTTTGTTTTTCCTCAAAAGGTTTTGATAAACGTCCAGGGAGGGGGTAAAAAAAAAGCCTATCACTTTGACATAGAACTTAGAGAAAGCCTGAAGAAAGCAAAACGATACAAAGGAAAACTTCAGAAAAAAAAAAATCTCTTTCAAGGCCTCATGAAAACAACTTCAGGAAGAGGAAAAACTCTTCGAAAGCCTCCCAAAAAAGCAAAGTTTAAAAAAAATAAAAACAAACAGTGGTTCAAAGCAGAAAACTCTGTAAAATGCTTCATAGCATCCTCAGTAGATGTACATTATAAGCAGGGGTGTCCAGTCTAAAGCCAAAGTCACGCTTGCCAGTGACTCCCACAAGTCTCACATCAGCATCACCCGTACACTCTCCGGACATGAGCGTCTCAGCTTTATAGAAATACATGCAGCCGGCCTGCACCTGTCCGAGAGTGCGGCTGTGCTGGGTGATGCCGATGCAAGTTCATCGCAGTTGTGACTCCGGCCTAACTCCACGTGCACAAGTTGAGTATTTGGTGAGTGTTTTACCTCAGGATTTGTAAGACAAAGCCAGGAGTGGGTGATAAATACAGAAGTGGTGACGTGTTTCTATTAGACTTTTCCTCTGATTGCTCCACTCCTGGTTTTAGCTACAAATATTGAGATAAGAAATCACACAATACATAGTGTGTTCACGTTGCTTATCTGCCCTATGCAGCAGGTGTCGGCTGTGCCTCTAAGGCTGGGGTCATATTTGCGTGTGACACACATTACGATTACATTGCAGTGCCCAAACCAGCCAGTGACTTTCCTGACAAGAGTGTGTCAACTCAGCTTCATGTATTTCTATGCAGATGACACACTATTGTCGGGACAGGCTCTGCAATGTCATTCAATCCTTGAGCAATTCACACCCAAGAGGGCCTCCAGCCTAACAGCCAAGATCAGCGCTAGCAGCAATCACTGTTGTTTAACCTTTTATGCACTCTTGTCAATTGTTGTATCCAAGCAGTGGTCCACTTCCTCATCCATTTCTCCCCCTCTCAACATGAGGAGTGTTGATGCTGACTTAAATGCTATGTTTGCGACCGTGGCTGGACTTTATAGGAGATTGTTAAATTGACAATATAGCGCAATATTAAAGTATACCAGTATATTGTACAAATAATCAAATGAGCACACAATAACTTTGAAAAGAATAAAAAGCAACACAAACTGTATAAAAAATAAAGTCCAAAATGTTATATAAGCACAATAGAATAGAAAAAAATATACACTATATAAATGTTGTCTCCATAATTGTAATTATCTAGAGAATCAAATTACCAGGTTGTATTAAGTGCACAATGAACACTGTAAAAACTAGACCCTGAAAACAATGATGAATCTGCATCTCCCCCCATTTTTTTTATAACATTAATTGACTCATTCAAAGCTACATCTAATCCCCATGAAGAAAAGTTTTGGGCTTTTGGAAGTAAGGGAGAAAAAAATCTGAAATTTTGTCATGGCAGGAAGGAAATAAATAGCTGTGCTTAGTTAACATGTACTGAGGTTAGTTTTGATACCGTATTTATGTACTGTACACTATGTTTTAAGGGTATGTGCACATGGCATTTTTTAGAGATTATTTTGACTTGAATCTGACTGAAAAATCAGAACCATCACTAAAAATTAATATAGTGCCCAGCAATGTAAAAAGGACATTAATGTGCACATGTTCAATCTTTTGCTTTTACCTGCTTCAAGGTATGGAATTTGTGAAGCAGTTAAAATGAGCTAAATGTTGATTCTTCGTCACTTTAGTAAAAAGACACAGTGTGCACGTACCATATTAGATATAAACTGATGGTATCTGTGTAGTGTGCATACAATACTGGAAATATACTTATGGTATGCGTGTACTGAAACTGGTTCTGGTGCCATACAATTTATTAGGATAAATATGAATGCACGCCACTATAAAAAAAAGGGAAGGTGGATAGGATACCACTCTTTAATAGGCATAAGACAAAAGAATTGACACTGCAATAGTGAAAAAAATAATAGCATGATCTGTTAGTGGTTGCAATCCAATTTCTAATTTATAGACAGAAATGTTACACTTGATTTCGTTGCAATTCCGCTATTGTTATTTTCTCTATTGTAGAGCCAGATTTTTTGTCTTATAAATTAGGCTTAGTTTTATGCCCTGTATTAATGATCTTAGCTTGGTTCAGATAATGTATTTATGTTTTACTCAGTGCACATCTCTTAATCAATTTGGCACATCTTACCCTAGCGCTCCCTTCATTATGTCTGACGTACAATATTTTGTTCTTAATTAATCAGCGCCTACAACTCAATAGTTCAGAAAAATAAGTCTATGATCACACACAGCATTTTTGCTGCATTTTTTTTTTCCAACACCTGCTGTCTTGTGGGTAAAAACATTAAAAATGCCTGTTTTGCGATATTTTTGTCTGTTTTTTTGCTGAGTTTTTAAAGTGTAGATAGCATATGTGTTTTTTCTACAGTAACTGTTTATTAAAGTAAATTTTATTCACCAAAATTTCTTCAAAACACCATTGCATTTTTTTCACTGCTATCTATGGATGGAAAATGTCGCAAAAATGCTGAAAGATTTGACATGCTGCGGATTTAAAAACCGCTGAAGTTCTCAATTACAGTCAGGAAAAAAAAAGCCGAGAGTTCGCATGAGAAATCTCATACTAATGTAAAAATGGGCTTTTATTTTGAATAGAAAAAAATAGCCACAAAAAAGCTGTAAAAACACCATGTGAACATGCCCGTAAGTCTTCCGAGGTTGTCAATAGTCCATAAATATTAATGGACGGCAAGTAAAAAACCTTTTCCACCCGTCCGTGAAAAAAAAAAATAAATAAATATATAAATAAATTAAAAAAAAGCATCTTTCTGATTTTTTTCTTTTTCCTTTTTTTTTTAAAGCCAGATAATCTAGTACAGATTTTTGTGATTGGGATTATCATCAATCTACTGTGGATAGTGAGTATTGCTGTTGCATACAAGCCATAATTCTGAGCTGTAAGCATGGCATTTATCTTAATTCTGTTTGTTTTTTAAACATGTTGGCAATCCAGCCTTCTTATATAGCAATATCCTATATTAAACGTCTCCCTTTAGTATTGTTTAATTGTAACTATTAATAGAGCTTATATATCACGTTATAAAACGAAGTCTGGAGTTCCTTACAATAAAGTTGTAATATATTATTTCTGCACCTGCCTCGCTCCCCTTTATCCCATTCCGCACAATGTTACACACCTGTCGTCTTCTTCAGGTTCCTGTTCCCTCTTCTCCTCATATAGTGACTGATCTTCTGGCTGACTCTGGGATGGGAAGAGCTTCTCTGTTAAACCAAGCAAAAAACTCCACAGGATCAAAGCAATTAACAGGATCAGACATGTATGTGATTTCCTCAGATAAAACTTTTTCCCATTTGCCATGATTCAAAGTCGTGATGCTTGTGATCCCCAAATGTCTATATAGGAACTAATGGTCCTGGTAATAATGCCTGACGACTGGTAGAACACACCCATCTGTCAAGCGCTATTCAGCATACACCTTCCAGGGATTACCACAGACCGTGTATGACATCAACAAATAACCATATAGAAACCTGTTCAGCCTGCTGTTTCTATTGGGAAAGAAAGAAAAAGGGTTGTTAGCAGAAATATAAGGTTATGTGCACACATTTGAGTATTTGCAGCATATTTTTCTGCACCAAAAACCAAGTGTTGGAAATAGGAAAAATGCTGTTTAAAATACTTTTGTACATTTTGAAGTATTTCACCCCCCACTATTTATTTGAATGAGTAAAAAACACTGAGGCTATATTTCAATGATGATTTGATGAGTTTCTCATGTTGCAGAATCTCTGCAGCTATTATGTAAAGTAGGTAACTCGCTGTTTTTGTTTTTTTTCATTACGTGTTTATCCTGCAGTTTTTGTCTCTTTTTAATATGAAATTGTTTAGCCCCTTCCAGACATTGAATATATCCCGTATGTCCCCATGGTCGGTGCGTTCCCGACCAAGGGTGTACCGGGTACGTCCTGGAGATCGTTACATGATCGCTGCCGGGGACTCTGCTTTAGGCCTGTTTAACACATCAGTGAAAAACACATGTTTTTCACTGACATGTAAAAAACGCATATGTTCCTCGGTGTGCTGTGATTTATGGCACACGTGGGTTATCTATGTGCTATCCGTGATCCGTGTCCGTCATCCGTGATAGCACATGGACGTATACTCCCCTGTCCCAGCTCCTGCTGTCTGTGGTGCTGAACTCTTTGGCTCTGCTATGTATCCAGCCACCGCTGACCCCCGTTGCAGCTACTTCTGGGTCGGCTGCTTCGTGCATAAATGAATATGCATGAGAATAAGCAGCTGGGCTGGAAGGAGGAGGCAGCAGAGGCTGAAGACAGCAGCGCTGGAGAAAGTGAGTAAAAAAACCATAGTGTGGTCTGTGGAACATCAGTAATGCCAGAAAAAATGGACATGTCACAGAGCACACAGATACGCGTGTATGCCACACAGAGACACGGTCAGTAAAAAAATCACTGATGCGTGCGCAGACCCATTGATTTTTAATGGGTCTGCATATGTCCGTGATTCTGGTAGGTAAAAAAACTGTCACATACAAACCAGAATCACTGACATGTAAAGGAGGCCTTACCGACAGCTGAATCCCAGCTCTCACAGCCAGGGATGATTCCTTGCTGTTTAATCCCCTAAATGCCATGATCTATATCAATAGCATCATTTAGGAGTCTAAGAGAAGGATCGCGCTCCCTCTCCCCTCCAATGTGATCGTGAGCGCCTGATTATTGCCATGGTGACCCGAGGTGGCCATGAAGACCTCTAGATCACCAATGTACAGAAAGCCTCTTTGATTATACCAGGATCATGATCTCAGATGCTTTTGTCAGTTCTGCATTGACTGCGATAATGTATTGCAATGATTGGGGGGTATCATAGATGCCTCCCATTACCAATCTAGGACTTAGTGGCAGCTGGGAGCTGTGATTAACCCCTTATTACCCAAATTGTCACCACACCAGGGCAATCGGGATGAGCCTGGTAAAGTGCCAGGATTCTTACATTGAATGGATGCAGGCTGCTATTTTTAAGGCTGGGGGAGGCAATATGCATGAGTTTCCCCTGCCTGAGAATATCAGCCTCCAGCTGTCGAGCTTTATCATGGCTGGGTATCGAAATTATTTTTAAAATTATTTTATTTAAATAATAAAAAGAGCCACATGCAGTACCTCTTCTTTTGATATACAGCCAAAATTAGCACATGTAGCACATGGCTGGGGGCTGCAGCCTGTAGCCATGGGTTTTATCATGGCTAATATCATAATATGAGTGGACCCTATGCTAATTTTTTTATTTATTTACTTTTACTCCAATCTACATTGATCCGAGAAGTGGTGACTGCCGGTGGGTGGGGCAGCAGTGCATATGAATCAGCGACAATGAGTGACCCCAGAAGTGAAATGAGTGGCTGCAGGAGCAGTTACAGTCATGCCAGAGACATGGTAAATATGGAGTGCTCACTCCAATTCCCCTATCTCTTATACTACCATTTTTATGCTTCGGATTCTGGTCCCCATAGACTAATATGGGGACTGGTGACTGGACAGATATTCGGGATCAATTCTGGGTTGGAACCAGATTTGTTTGTTAGATCCGCCAGTGCCTGTTATCTGCGAGTCCGTCCATCACTATTTAGTTGTCACTATTTAGAAGGGAATTACGGGCGGTGTTCAGAGACGCTGAGGAACAGGGGTCCCTCCCTGCATCCATGAAGGAGGCTATTATTGTCCTGATTCTGAAACCAGGGAAGGATCCAACCGCACTTGATTCCTACCGCGCTATCTCGCTACTCACATTAGACATTAAATTAATTGCCAATATACTAGCCAATAGATTGTCCCAGGTGATCACGTCAGTGATTTAAGAGGACCAGACCGGATTCATTCCTAATAAATCTTCCTCCATCAATCTGCGACCTTTATTTCTGGGAATGCAACTTAGTTCTGAGGGGAGAAATAGAGAGAGGGCAGTCCTGTCATTGGACGCAGCCAAGGCCTCTGATAGTATTGAATGGGACTTTCTATGGGCCGTTGTGGGGAAGTTCTCTCTGGCCTCCAGATTTATAGGCTGTGATAAATTGTTATATGCCTCTCCATGGACCAGGATTCGAGTTGATGGCTGTACCTCACCATCCTTTAATCTGGCAAGGGGTATGAGACAGGGATGTCCTCTCTCTCCATTAATGTTTGCAGTGGCAACTGAACCATTGGCGGCTATGCTTCGCACATCTGTTGACATAAAAGGTTTGGAGGCTGGTGGTCTGGAGCAAAAGGTTTCCCTCCATGCGGACAATCTATTACTGTATCTTAGGGAGGTGAGGATATCAGTGGGCCCAGCAATTAATAGTATTAAAGAATTTGGCAGGCACTCGGGACTCCTAATAAACTGGGAGAAGTCGGCTCTGCTCCCTATCGATCCACTCCCATCTAGTTTTGCTATGCTGGGGCTGCCAATTCCGACAGTGCATAAATTTAAATATTTGGGCATAGTGGTTAGCGCCCGACCAAGAGATTACTATGCACAAAATCTGGAGCCAGTGTTAATTCAGTTTAGGAATAAGATAAATGCTTGGTGTCTACTCACGCTGTTCCTTACTGGCCGAACTAATCTACTAGAAATGGTGCTGATGCCCAAACTTCTATACCTTCTCCACAATGCCCTGATATGGATCCATTGGAGATTTTTTCTCAAAAATCAATACTCTGTTTCAGGAACTCTTGTGGATAAAACAACAGGCCAGAATCCATCTTGAGACTCTGCAGAGAAAAAAGGAGGAGAGGGGTCTGGCAATCCCCAACCCATTGATTTATTATGTTGTGGCACAGATGCAACTGACTCGCCCACCCCAGGGCTATGGGACACCCAGTGCCGGGCCGGACTAGTCCGGTGGTAGTCAGTGGTGGCTGGGCCCGGCTCCGTGGCCCTGGTGGGTGTCAGTAGAATATGTGGCTTGATGAATAAAGTTTGTGTTCGTGACGCCACCTGTGGTCTGCGGCTATTAAGCCGCCGCTGCTGTGTGAGGCCTCCGGGGTGATGTTATAGCAGCAATGGTGGTACTGCTCCCCACAGGTGGAGCGGAGCCCCGGGGACACTGTTAGTGCTCGTGGAAGTCTATGGGGTTGTGTGGCTAACACGGTGCAGGGCCGACAGGCAATGAAAGAACCAGGCACAAACAACAGTCTCTTTACCTTTTCCTCTTTTACTTTGGAAACAGTCCAATCCTGGGAGACCGTTACAGGTGGTGATGGGGATCCGGTCGGCCTGGAAGTACTTGGGGTGATCTTTCTGGCCAGCTGAGTATGACGCCTACTCCTGTACTTTTCTTTATGATAGGACCCTGCTTCTCTGAATCCAGCAATGGCCCTCTTTGCGGCTGGGACTGATGGTACGTCCCTTTCCCTCTGTAGCAGGCTGTGCAGGCCCTCTCTGGTGCTTCTCTGCTGGAGTCCACACCGGGCCTTGATGCTGCAGCTGTACCTTTGGGATGTTTTTGGGCCAGGTGCTTGCAGCTCTCCTGCCCTTCGGATTCGGCTACCAGGGAGTATGTTTAAGCCCTGGTGGCCACAGACTCCGATGTCCGAGTCTCTCCATTGCCTCTCAGCTACTCCTGCTTCTCTGGGCCAAGCTACTCTAGCTCTAGGCCCCAGATCCACAGGACAGCTCACTCTGCGTCTGTTCACTTCTACTGCTCTCTACACACTGACTACTACTTCCTCCCTCAGATCAGACTTAAGGGATGCTCCCTGGAATCCCAGGTTCAGAGCTCCCCCTGCTGGCCGGAGGGAGAACTGCGTTGGATGTTAAACTTGCTGGCCAATGGACCTCCCAATTACCTCCAGGCTCAGCATTAACCCTTTGGGAGGGCAATGCTATTGTGGCGACCAGGTCCTGGGGCGCCACACAACACTTTAGGGGATGGGGAAAGGATGAGGCATACGACATTAGGGGCAAATTAGTGAAGGGCCTTGCAAAATGGTGACACCCAGTGGCCTTTTGGACCCAGGATACTCTCCCAGAGACAGACCACTACATCCAACATTGGCATTGCTGTACAAGATGTTGGAAAGAGGGAAGGAGTTGGTGGGAATACCAGGAGTAACAGAGTACTGGCCATTATGGCATAATCAAGGATCAGTAGAGCTAAAGTCCTGGGCTAAAGAATGGGGGTGAGTAGGGGTGTATGTCTGGTGTCTCAGATACTTGAAAATAATATACTTAAAAGTTTTGGCCAGCTCCAAGCTGAGTTTGGGATACCGCATAGTTCCTTCTACCAGTACTTACAACTTCGGCACGCCTACGAGACAGACACGTTGTGGAGGCATTAATATAGAGCGGAATCACACTCTTACTGACTGACATCTGAATGCTCCTACAGTATTATCACTAGGTTATATAAAGCAATGCTATCTAGATACCATGACAAATACCCTTTGCAAGCTAGAGAAAAGTGGGAGAGGGACTAAGGTGGGCTTTGCACACTACGACATCGCAGCCCGATGCTGCGATGCCGAGTGCGATAGTGCCCGCCCCCGTCGCAGCAGCGATATGTGGTGATAGCTGGCGTAGCGAAAGTTATCGCTACGCCAGCTTCACACACACACTCACCTGCCGTGCGACGTCCCTGTGGCCGG
Source organism: Anomaloglossus baeobatrachus (assembly GCF_048569485.1). Lineage (NCBI taxonomy): Eukaryota > Metazoa > Chordata > Amphibia > Anura > Aromobatidae > Anomaloglossus > Anomaloglossus baeobatrachus. The sequence goes on along the minus strand of NC_134357.1, from coordinate 405,715,619 downwards.
CGACCCGCCTCCTTGTTAAGGGGGCGGGTCGTGCGGCGTCACTGCGACGTCACACGGCAGGCGGCCAATCAGAGCGGAGGGGCGGAGATGAGCAGGATGTCAACATCCTGCCCACCTCCTTCCTTCCGCATATCCTACGGAAGCCGCAGTGAGGCCGGTAGGAGACGTTCCTCGCTCCTGCGACTTCACACACAGCGATGTGTGCAGCCGCAGGAGCGAGGAACAACATCGGACCGTCGCGTCAGCGTAATCATGGATTACGCCGACGCTGCACCGATGATACGATTACGACGCTTTTGCGCTCGTTAATCGTATCATCCAGCCTTTACACACTGCGATGTCGCATGCGATGCCAGAAGTGCGTCATTTTCAATTTGACCCCACCGACATCGCACCTGCGATGTCGCAGTGTGCAAAGTGCCCCTTAGGTTCTATGATGGATGGGCAATGGAAAGATGGTCTGTCTCAGACTCCAAACCTTGCTGTCTCGTAAATTTAACGATTGTCGCAGCTATTTCTGCTGCATAGAGTGTACAGGACGGATGATCTTTCTCCTAGGAGCGGGCAGGAGAATGCTAATCTGTTGCACATGTGGTCTTGTGGAAATATTGAGGACTACTGTAGGGCAGCATTAGAACTGCTTGGACAGGTTTTTAATGTATGTCTACAGCCAAGTCCTGTTACATGTACTGTATTTTGGGTCTCCTTTAAGGGGGGTGTACTTGAGCTCACCGGCGACGGTTGGTATAACACGTCTCTTATATCAGGCCAGGAAACTGTTGGCCTACCACTGATTGGATCCGGCTCCTACAGCCATCTGGGAACTTAGGGAAAGAGTTAATGCGGTACTTCAATTGGAGAGCGGGTATGTACCTCCCCGCGCTCGGCTGCAACCGAGCCGCTCGGGTCCGGACTCGCCAGGTGGTGGCTCGAGCGTCTCCGGACCCGGGGGCCCCGTGGTCCACTTCGATCTGAAGGGGGACTGGTGCTTTAAGGGGACGTAGGTGTACGGCAGGAGCCGTGTTTTAAGTTCATGACGCCATCCACGGGTTGTGGTGAAGGTGGACACCACCGCTGTGGTTACTGGGCACCCGGGGGAGATGTTGCGCAGCAAGATGTTAACCCCTCAATGGGTAGGGATGATGGCTGTGTGATGGGCAGTGCAGGGAGGTGCGTGGCTGGAGGGCACTGTTGTACTCACGATTAGTAACACACACAAGTCTCTGGTAAACCAAGATGATGGTGGTCGGTGCCCACAGCCGGCTGCGTCTGGTCCCCCACCCGGTTGGTAGTCTCTGCCTTTTCTCCTGCACCGTGTTGTGTATCGTGGGCTGCCTGTGCTTCAGCGTCAGGAGTCCGTTCCCCGGACTTGTGGATGTCGGGAGAGCCCTTTGCCTGCAGACGCTGGCCCGTGGGATCTCTCTGCCTATGCGGTGGCTTTCTATCCCCCTTGTTGGGCTGTTGTCTTCAGTCGGGACTTTGGGTGGGAAAGGACCTAAAGTCCTAGCCTCAATCAGTTAATTAGCTAGTCCCCAGTAGCTTCTGGACCTAGCTTCAGGGTCTGAGTACTCCCCTTTGTGCTCCGGTTTCCAGTCGGTTCCCCGGGTCAGTACTGGCGGGCCACTACCCTGTCCCGGTCCACCACGGTTCCACCAAGCCGTCTTCCCGGCTCCTGCAGGCTGAGGCCACCATATGCCTCCTAGCCAAAGGTGCCCGGGCTCCAACCCAGATACCTGTCAGACAACTGCAGACCTGTGTGTTATGATCCGGAACCATGGAAGACCACCACAATCATTGGCAAAAGGTGACAAGAGCATTGGCAACTAATCTGGCCGCCATCCCCTTACTAACCATCACAACTAGAAGTAGCCGAGGGGTGAACTAACATCCTGAGCACCGCGAACCCAGCCGGAGAACTAACTATCCTAAAGGTAGGAAAGATGAATAACTCTCTGTCTCAGAAAATAGACAAGAACAGCTAGCCCCCCACATTCAAAGACTGCAGTGATATAGGAAAAACACAATACACAGGTAGATGACAGGATTAGCAAAAGGTGAGGCCCCCGCTGACTAAAATAGGAAAGGACAGGAAAGGGACTGATGGTGGCCAGAGAAAAACCCTGCAAAATACCAACTTCCTGATAGTACAAAAAGGCCCTCAGATCGCACGATCTGAACTCCGTCCTATACCAGGTGCCCTTGTCATACCAATGAACAGAAAACAAGAATCATAACAAAGTCAACAAGCCACAAACACATGGACCTAAAGGAGCTATACTCCACACAGAACTGCAGGGAGTTCCCCAACAAGCCACTGAGGGGAAAAAATCCCTGCAAGCGAATAAACTGAAAATAACCACAGCAAATGACAAACCCAGATAAACAGAAGAACCAGACAATAAAAAAAAGAGCAAGCACTTATCTGGGGAAGATGTGGTGTAGAGCAGGATTAAGCAGGCTGGAGTTACAAAGAACAACTGACATCCGGCAACAGCCTGCAATCAGACCAGGATTTAAATAAGCAGAGAGTTAGCAAAGGAAACACCCACTGCACAACACACCTGGTCCAAGCCTAAACCATTCCTGGCCACCAGAGGGAGCCTCCCAGCAGCCAAAACATAACTAACATTCACAACAGTACCCCCCCCTTGAGGAGGGGTCACCGAACCCTCACTCACGCCACCGGGTCGCTCGGGATGAGCATGATGGAAGGCTCTAACCAACCTGTCCGCATGAATGTCAGAAGCCACAACCCAAGAGTTATCCTCCTGCCCATAACCCTTCCATTTGACAAGGTACTGAAGCTGACGCCTACTGCGACGGGAATCCAGAATTTTTTCAACCTCATACTCCAGATCCCCTTGTACCAAAACAGGGTCAGGAGGCGCTGCTGCAGGAACTGCTGGCTCCACATGTTTCTTCAACAAGGACTTATGGAAGACATTGTGAATCTTAAATGACGCAGGCAGAGTCAAACGGAAAGATACAGGGTTAACAATCTCCGAAATCTTATAAGGTCCAATAAATCTGGGCTTAAATTTAGGAGACGGAACTGTCATATGAATATTTTTAGAGGACAACCACACCATGTCCCCTACTTTAAACCGGGGACCAACAGTCAGACGCCGGTTGGCAAACGTTTGGGCAGTTTCTTGGGACTGAAACAATTTATCCACTACCTGCCCCCAAATCTGCTGCATTCTGTTGACCACCGAATCCACCCCCGGACAGTCAGACGCCTCAAGCTGCCCTGAGAGGAACCTAGGGTGATACCCAAAATTGCAGAAAAAGGGGGACACCAACGTGGTAGAGCTAGCTCTATTGTTAAGGGCAAATTCAGCCAAAGGCAAAAACGAAACCCAGTCATCCTGATCCGCAGAAACAAAACACCGTAAATAGGTCTCCAGGGTCTGGTTAGCTCTTTCAGTCTGACCGTTGGTCTGAGGATGAAACGCCGAGGAGAAAGACAGCTGAACACCCAATTTGGAGCAAAAAATCCTCCAAAACCTGGATAAAAACTGCACCCCTCTGTCAGAAACAATGTTTTCGGGAATACTATGCAAACGAACAACATGTTGGAAAAACAAAGGCACCAACTCTGATGAAGATGGCAACTTAGATAGGGGAACCAAGTGGACCATCTTGGAGAATCTGTCACAGATCACCCAAATCACAGTCATTTTCTGAGAGACGGGAAGCTCTGAAATAAAATCCATAGAGATGTGCGTGCAAGGTTTCTTAGGTACAGGCAAAGGCAATAATAGCCCACTAGAACGTGAACAACAGGGCTTGGACCTAGAACAAACTCCACACGACTGCACAAAACGACGGACATCTCGGGACAGGGAAGGCCACCAAAAAGAGCGTCTCACAAGATCCCGAGTACCAAAAATGCCAGGATGACCCGCCAACACAAAGCAATGAACCTCAGAGACAACTCGGTCTCTCCATTGGTCTGGGACAAACAGTTTCCCTGTAGGACATCTCTCAGGTTTATCCCCCTGAAATTCCGCCAGTGCCAACCGCATTTCAGGCGAAATAGCCGAGAAAACTACACCATCATTCAGGATTGTAGACGGTTTGACAACCTCCAAAGAGTCAGCGCAGAAACTCCTGGAAAGGGCATCGGCCTTAACATTCTTGGTGCCCGGCAAAAAAGAGACCACAAAATTAAACCGGATAAAAAACAAAGCCCACCTGGCCTGCCGAGGATTCAACCTCTTGGCCAATTCCAGATAGATGAGATTCATGTGGTCCGTAAGCACCACAACTTGATGCCTAGCCCCCTCCAACCAATGCCTCCACTCTTCAAATGCCCACTTCATAGCCAATAATTCCCGGTTCCCCACATCATAATTCCGTTCAGAAGGAGCAAACTACCGAGAGAAAAAGGCACAGGGCTTAAGTTTACCCGAAGTAGCGTCTCGTTGAGACAGAACAGCACCTGCTCCGATCTCTGAGGCATCGATCTCAACTTGAAGTGGGCGAGACACATCAGATTGCTGCAGAACTGGGGCAGAAGTGAATCGCCTTTTAAGCTCCTGGAAGGCCACAATAGCCTCATGGGTCCAATGCTCAGCATCCGCTCCCTTCTTTGTCAAATCTGTCAGAGGTTTGACAATGGCAGAAAAATTGGCTATAAATTTACGGTAAAAATTAGCAAACCCCAAAAACCACTGCAGGGATTTTAGAGAAGTCGGATGCACCCAGTCGTAAATAGCCTGAACCTTAACTGGGTCCATTTCTATAGCGGAGGGAGACAGGATGAAGTCCAAAAAGGAAATCCTTTGCACCCCAAAGAGGCACTTTGACCCCTTAACGTACAGTGCATTATCCTTAAGTATCTGAAAAACATCCCGTACTTCCAAGCAGAAAAGGCCTTGTTGTCCTTAACGCAGGGTTTGGATTCTGCAGAAACGTTTTGTCAGAAATTTCCCATCCCTTCTGGTCTTGATGCCTCTATGACCTTGGCCATTCAGGTTGATAGGCGTTTACGTAAGCGCAGGAAGATACCTGCTGGTGGAATGGTTTGGACTTGGACCAGGTGTGTTGTGCAGTGGGTGTTTCCTTTGCTAACTCTCTGCTTATTTAAATCCTGGTCTGATTGCAGGCTGTTGCCGGATGTCAGTTGTTCTTTGTATCTCCAGCCTGCTTAATCCTGCTCTACACAACATCTTCCCCAGATAAGTGCTTGCTCTTTATTTATTGTCTGGTTCTTTTGTTTATCTGGGTTTGTCATTTGCTGTGGTTATTTTCAGTTTATTCGCTTGCAGGGATTTTTTCCCCTCAGTGGCTTGTTGGGGAACTCCCTGCAGTTCTGTGTGGAGTATAGCTCCTTTAGGTCCATGTGTTTGTGGCTTGTTGACTTTGTTATGATTCTTGTTTTCTGTTCATTGGTATGACAAGGGCACCTGGTATAGGACGGAGTTCAGATTGTGCGATCTGAGGGCCTTTTTGTATTATCAGGAAGTTGGTATTTTGCAGGGTTTTTCTCTGGCCACCATCAGTCCCTTTCCTGTCCTTTCCTATTTTAGTCAGCGGGGGCCTCACCTTTTGCTAATCCTGTCATCTACCTGTGTATTGTGTTTTTCCTATATCACCGCAGTTTTTGAATGTGGGGGGCTAGCTATTCTTGTCTATTTTCTGAGGCAGAGAGTTATTCATCTTTACTACCTTTAGGATAGTTAGTTCTCCGGCTGGGTTCGCGGTGCTCAGGAGGTTAGTTCACCCCTCGGCTACTTCTAGTTGTGATGGTTAGTAAGGGGATGGCGGCCAGATTAGTTGCCAATGCTCTTGTCACCTTTTGCCAATAATTGTGGTGGTCTTCCATGGTTCCGGATCATAACACCTGTGCCACAGGCCTGCTTCCACTTTACTCCACTCTCTCCCACTCCCAGACTAATCTCTGACTTGTTTTCCTGCCTCAGGACCTGTGAACTCCTCGATGGGTGTGGCTAACCGCTGGCTCCACCCCCTGGTGTGTTCATAAAACCCTGAGGGGGGGTCACTAGGGTTTAATGTGGTTGGCTGATGTTACCTAGTGTTATGCGGGGCGCTATCTGTGACTATCTGGCTGTAATGCCTGATTGGAGCCACAGACTCAGACTGGCTGTAAGGGGAGTCTAGAGAAAAGACGCTCACAAAGCAGGACCCCAAGAACTCTGCAACCCTTTAACCCCTATACAGGGATTTGGAATTACACACAACCCTAGAGATCACTACCTGTGGTAAGCTGTAGTCCGTGGTCGTCAGGCAGGGTCAAAAACCAGGAGATGCAAAACAGGAACCGAATCGGCAGGCAAGGTCTTAGTGAGGAGACAAAAGCCGAGGTCAAATCCGGAACTGGCAGCAAGGTACAAAAACGACAGGCAGGAGGGTAGTCAAAAAACAAGCAAAGGTCAGCGCACAGGAATCAACATACAAACAGCACATGAACCAGCAGTACAGAACTATCTCTGGCAGTGGTCATGTGACAGGAGGGGGAATAAGAATGGTGTGGTGTCTTCCCATTGGCTGGAGGTGAATGTTGGCAACTTCAGCTGGAAGACACACGCCACCTACAGTCAGCCAGTAGTACTGCAGGTTCCAGGGAAACCCAGCCTAGTGGATGAGCGGAGCCTGTGCTCTGCAGAGCCACGGGCACCGACTCCTCTCCCATCACCAGCACTATCCATGGTGGGAACATGGCGTCATCTGGCGATCGGAGCAGAAGTCGCAGGAGGAGGCTCCGGTGGGGACGTGACAGTACCCCCCCTCCACGAGGGGCCACCGTACCCTTAAAACCAGGCTTGTCAGGGAACTGGAGGTGAAATTGCCTGACAAGACCTTTAGCGTGGACCTCACTTGCTGGGACCCATGACCGCTCCTCTGGGCCATAACCCTTCCAATGTACAAGATACTGCACCGCCCCTCTAACAATACAGGAGTCAAGGATTCTCTGTACTTCATACTCCAGGTTACCCTTGACCAAAACAGGAGGAGGTGGGGCCTGACTGGATGAATGGGAACACGATACAACTTGAGGAGGGATTTGTGGAACACGTTCGATATTTTTAAGGACTGAGGGAGGTTCAGGCGGAAAGCTGTGGGATTGATGACCTCGACTATCTCGTAAGGTCCAATAAATCTGGGACCCAGCTTAGCAGAAGGGACCTTGAGTTTAATATGACGGGTGGACAACCATACCTTATCCCCAACTCCAAGGCTTGGGCCCTTGGAACGCCTCTTATTAGCAGCTGAGGCTTGATCACCCTGTGCCCTCTTCAAGTTCTCTTTCACCTCAGACCAGATAGCCTTCAGTTTGTTCACAGTGCTTTCAGCCTCAGGAGTATCCACCATAGCGGAAGAAAAGGACCCAAAACGTGGATGCAACCCTAAATTGCAGGAAAAAAGGGGTAGTCTGGATAGACTCCTGATACTGGTTATTAATGGCAAACTCATCTAGCGGCAGATATTCCACCTAGTCAGACTGATGATCAGACACATAACACCGGAGATATTGTTCTAAGATTTGATTAGTACGGTCAGTCTGACCATTGGTCTCTGGGTGGTAGGCGGAAGAAAAAGATAACTCTATACTAATCTTTTTACAAAAACCCCTCCAGAATTTCGAGACTAACTGCGTTCCTCTGTCAGAAACAATATTTTCAGGAACCCCGTGTAACCGCACAATATGCCTAATGAACAACCTGCTAAGCGTTTCAGAATTAGGTAAACCGGACAATGGAACAAAATTTCACTGTTTACTGAATCTATCCACAACTACCCAGATACAAGTCTTCCTTTCTGAGGGTGGAAGGTCAGTGATGAAGTCCATGGAAAGGTGGGTCCAAGGACTTTCTAGAATAGGTAGGGACTGGAGAAATCCAGCGGGACGGTTACGGGGTGTCTTGGCTCGAGCACAAGTTTCACAGGCCAGTACGTATTCCTTACAGTCCTTTGCTATGGTTGGCCACCAAAAGCTCCTAGTTACATGTCGGAGGGTATTGCCTATACCAGGGTGACCTGCAAGGACAGAATTATGGGACTCCTGAAGTACCCGTAAACAAAATGGGGGAGCGACAAACAGTTTACGGTCAGGAGTGGTTTCAAAGGCCTGGTCTTGGGCATCACGTATTTGTTCTATCAAATCTATAGATACCGATGATACAACAATGCCCTTACCTAAAATAGGGACTGGATCAATGTTTTCTGACTGAAAGGAACAGCAGCTCTTGTGTTCTTGGTACCGGGCCGAAATGTCACCATGAAATCAAATCTGGAGAAGAACAATGCCCACCTAGCTTGCCTAGGATTGAGTCTCTTAGCAGATTCCAGATAAGTGAGGTTCTTATGGTCTGTGATGACTTTGACCTTATGTTTGGCGCCTTTAAGGAAGTGTCGCCATTCTTCGAAGGCCCATTTATGGCCAACAGCTCACGATTACCAATATCATAGTAAATTTATGGGAAAAGAAGGCACAAGGACGGAGTTGAGTGAGAGACGGAGTACCTTGGGATAGCACCGCTCCCATTCCAACCTCGGATGCATCGACTTCTACAATAAACAGACGCATAAGGTCAGGCTGAACCAGAATCGGGTCTGAGGAAAAACTTTTTAATGTAGCGAAGGCATGGATCGCCTCTGGCTTCCAATTTACCACATCAGCCCCCTTTTTAGTCAAATCAGTGAGGGGTTTGGCAATCTTGGAAAAATCCCTAATAAATTTGCGATAATAATTTGCAAACCCAAGGAAATGCTGCAAGGCTTTCAGGGACTTGGGTTGCACCCACTCCTTAATCGGCTGTTGCTTAGAGGGATCCATGCGGAAGCCTTCTGCAGACAATATATAACCCAGGAAATTAACCTCATCAACAAAAAAAAACACATTTTTCATACTTAGCAAATAGGGAGTTCTCCCTGAGTCTCTAGAGTACAGTGCGGACATGTTTGACATGTGACTTAGCATCAGGAGAATAAATCAGGATGTCATCCAGATAGACCACCACATATTGAAAACAGATATCTCTGAAAATGTCATTAACAAAGTTCTGAAAGACATCCAGCGCATTGCTTAACCAAAAGGCATTACTAGGTACTCATAGTGTCCCTCTGGAGTATTAAATGCTGTTTTCCACTCCTCTCCTTCTCTGGTGTGGATTAGGTTATATGCACCCCTGAGATCCAGCTTCGTGAAGTACCGGGCTCCTGTGAGCTGGTTAAAGAGATCGGGGATGAGTGGCAGAGGGTACTGATTCTTTACAGTAATAGCATTAAGTTCACGGTAGTCAATACAAGGTCTGAGGCCACCATCTTTTTTTCTCCACAAAAAAGAATCCAGCACCGACTGGTGACCTGGATGGTCTGATAAACCCTCTCTGCAGACTGTCTGCTATATAATCTTTCATGGCCTGACGTTCTGGACCAGAAGGAGTATAAATCCTACCCTTGGGGAGTCGGGAATTGGGGACTAAATCTATGAGGCAGTCATAATCTCTGTGTGGAGGTAATTTTTCAGAGTCAGAAACAGAAAACACGTCAGCAAAATCCCTGAATGCATGAGGTATGAGGACAGGTTCAGCTCTATTCAGGTTAACAGATAACGACATACACGTCTCCTGACACTCAGGGCTCCAGTGCACAATCTCAACCTGGTGCCAGTCTATGACCGGGTTATGTTTGCGCAGCCATGGCATGCCCAATACTACTGCTGCTGTCAGGTTATCAAGAACAAAAATTGACACTGATTCTACATGCAGAGCACCAACAAGCATGGAGATTTCTGGAGTTACAAGATTAACCACACCCTGAGTGAGAGGGGTATTGTCAATAGCAGAGATTTTAATGAGAGAGTTCCGTCTCAGCAAAAGTAAACCCAGCTCTTTTGCTACATCAGAATTTATGAAATTAGCAGCAGAGCCACAATCAATAAAGGCCTGCAGCCACACAGCTTTTCCCTGGTGAGACAATGAGACAGGTAACCTTAACTTTATAGGGTCTGCAGGAAGTACCTGGGCGCCTGAGTGAGTATCCTGGGGCTCGCTCAGGTGCAGTTGCTGCTCTGGAAGCGATTGTCTCTGAGATCCAGGCTCTCCATGATGGTCTCCCCAACGTGATCTGCTCACTTGACGTCGAGGACTCTGGACATGATTGATGAGGGAGGTGCTGCAGAAGCTTGAACCTGGGCAGATTGGAGCTCTTGTACTTGCTGTGTGAGTCCCCGAACCAAGCCAGACAGGGTCAGCACCTGGTCCATCAGTTTGGAGAGGATTCATCTCTTTTTTTTTTTTTTTTTTTTTTGGTGTTAGTGGCCAGAGATAATGTAATGCCTGATTGGAGCCACAAACTCAGACTGGCTGTAAGGGGAGTCTAGAGAAAAGAGGCTCACAAAGCAGGACCCCAAGAACTCTGCAACGCTTTAACCCCTATACAGGGATTTGGAATTACACAGAGCCCCAGAGATCACTACCTGCGGTAAGCTGTAGTCCGTGGTCGTCAGGCAGGGTCAAAAACCAGGAGATGCAAAGCAGGAACCGAATCGGCAGGCAGGGGCGTAGTGAGGAGACAAAAGCAGAGGTCAAATCCGGAACTGGCAGCAAGGTTCAAAAACGACAGGCAGGAGGGTAGTCAAAAAACAAGCAAAGGTCAGCGCACAGGAATCAACATACAAACAGCACATGAACCAGCAGTACAGAACTATCTCTGGCAGTGGTCATGTGACAGGAGGGGGAATAAGAAGGGTGTGGTGTCTTCCCATTGGCTGCAGGTGAATGTTGGCAACTTCAGCTGGAAGACACATGCCACCTACAGTCAGCCAGTGGTACTGCAGGTTCCAGGGAAACCCAGCCTAGTGGATGAGCAGAGCCTGTGCTCTGCAGAGCCACGGGCACCGACTCCTCTCCCATCACCAGCACTATCCATGGTGGGAACATGGCGTCGTCTGGCGATCGGAGCAGAAGTCGCAGGAGTGGGCTCCGGTGGGGATGTGACACTGGCTAGTCCAGGGCGTTACACTCCCCCTTGGTTAACTACAGACCGTCCATGGGCTGTCTGACCACCACTCTTTATTTTTCCAACTGAAAAAGATAAAAGAGAAAAAGGTATACAAGTATACTAACATATTTACATTACGCAGGCTTAGTAATCATCCCGTACGGGAGGCATTTTGCTTTAACGTTGCAATATAAAAACATTTTTATTAACCGGGAACAGGACGGGACCGGGTCCTTTTCATTTGCCCACCCAAGCAAACCTAGCCTTGATGCTACCTCTAAAAACAGGTCAGCACCCCTTTTCCTCAGTCCAGGAATCGGGTTCAGGTCCGGGTGTTGCCCATGACTCGCCCACCCCAGGGCTATGGGACACCCGGTGCCGGACAGGACTAGTCCGGGGGTCATCAGTGGTGGCGGGGCCCGGCTCCTTGGCCCTGGTGGGGTCAATTAATATGGCTGGAGGTGATTAAAGTTTATGGTTGTCGTGACGCCACCTGTGGTTTCCGGCTATTAAGCCGCCACTGCTGTATGGGGCCTCCGGGGCTGTTGGAATGGCAGCTAGGATGGTCCTGCTCCCCACATGTGGAGCGGTACCCCAGGGCAACAGTTGGTGTTCATGAGAGTCTATGGTGTGAATAACACGGTGCAGAGCCGACAGGCAGTGAAAGAAACAGGCACAAACAGTAGTCTCTTTACCTTCTCCTCTTTTACTCGGCAGCAGTTTAGTCCAGGGAGACCGTCACAGATGGTAAAGATGATAAGCAAGAAGGCCCGCGGAGACACCATCACATGTTTCTCAACGCTGGCAGGAAACTAGCCAGGTCTTTCACCGGGAAGGAACAACCACGGGAAGGGCAGTCTCCAGTCAAGGAGACCACCTATGCCAAACATGGTATCCATCCACAGACAGCCGTTTCGGGGTATTTGCCCCTCATCAGTGTGGAGTAGGAATCTGGCTAGTGGGACATTGCCTAGTAAAAGACTATGTGAGCAAGGATGGTTGACCTTAGGGAGATCAACATCCACCACTGCGGAGACACCATCACGTGTTTCTCAACGCAGTGATTCTAGAGCAATGCCCCCTGGGAAATATTCAAAGCAAGAAGGCCCGCGTAGACACCATCACATGTTTCTCAACGCTGGCAGGAAACTAGCCAGGTCTTTCACCGGGAAGGAACAACCACGGGAAGGGCAGTCTCCAGTCAAGGAGACCACCTATGCCAAACATGGTATCCATCCACAGACAGCCGTTTCGGGGTATTTGCCCCTCATCAGTGTGGAGTAGGAATCTGGCTAGTGGGACATTGCCTAGTAAAAGACTATGTGAGCAAGGATGGTTGACCTTAGGGAGATCAACATCCACCACTGCGGAGACACCATCACGTGTTTCTCAACGCAGTGATTCTAGAGCAATGCCCCCTGGGAAATATTCAAAGCAAGAAGGCCCGCGGAGACACCATCACATGTTTCTCAACGCTGGCAGGAAACTAGCCAGGTCTTTCACCGGGAAGGAACAACCACGGGAAGGGCAGTCTCCAGTCAAGGAGACCACCTATGCCAAACATGGTATCCATCCACAGACAGCCGTTTCGGGGTATTTGCCCCTCATCAGTGTGGAGTAGGAATCTGGCTAGTGGGACATTGCCTAGTAAAAGACTATGTGAGCAAGGATGGTTGACCTTAGGGAGATCAACATCCACCACTGCGGAGACACCATCACGTGTTTCTCAACGCAGTGATTCTAGAGCAATGCCCCCTGGGAAATATTCAAAGCAAGAAGGCCCGCGGAGACACCATCACATGTTTCTCAACGCTGGCAGGAAACTAGCCAGGTCTTTCACCGGGAAGGAACAACCACGGGAAGGGCAGTCTCCAGTCAAGGAGACCACCTATGCCAAACATGGTATCCATCCACAGACAGCCGTTTCGGGGTTGCTTTGAATATTTCCCAGGGGGCATTGCTCTAGAATCACTGCGTTGAGAAACACGTGATGGTGTCTCCGCAGTGGTGGATGTTGATCTCCCTAAGGTCAACCATCCTTGCTCACATAGTCTTTTACTAGGCAATGTCCCACTAGCCAGATTCCTACTCCACACTGATGAGGGGCAAATACCCCGAAACGGCTGTCTGTGGATGGATACCATGTTTGGCATAGGTGGTCTCCTTGACTGGAGACTGCCCTTCCCGTGGTTGTTCCTTCCCGGTGAAAGACCTGGCTAGTTTCCTGCCAGCGTTGAGAAACATGTGATGGTGTCTCCGCGGGCCTTCTTGCTTTGAATATTTACCAGGGGGCATTGCTCTAGAATCACTGCGTTGAGAAACACGTGATGGTGTCTCCGCAGTGGTGGATGTTGATCTCCCTAAGGTCAACCATCCTTGCTCACATAGTCTTTTACTAGGCAATGTCCCACTAGCCAGATTCCTACTCCACACTGATGAGGGGCAAATACCCCGAAACGGCTGTCTGTGGATGGATACCATGTTTGGCATAGGTGGTCTCCTTGACTGGAGACTGCCCTTCCCGTGGTTGTTCCTTCCCGGTGAAAGACCTGGCTAGTTTCCTGCCAGCGTTGAGAAACATGTGATGGTGTCTCCGCGGGCCTTCTTGCTTTGAATATTTCCCAGGGGGCATTGCTCTAGAATCACTGCGTTGAGAAACACGTGATGGTGTCTCCGCAGTGGTGGATGTTGATCTCCCTAAGGTCAACCATCCTTGCTCACATAGTCTTTTACTAGGCAATGTCCCACTAGCCAGATTCCTACTCCACACTGATGAGGGGCAAATACCCCGAAACGGCTGTCTGTGGATGGATACCATGTTTGGCATAGGTGGTCTCCTTGACTGGAGACTGCCCTTCCCGTGGTTGTTCCTTCCCGGTGAAAGACCTGGCTAGTTTCCTGCCAGCGTTGAGAAACATGTGATGGTGTCTCCGCGGGCCTTCTTGCTTTGAATATTTCCCAGGGGGCATTGCTCTAGAATCACTGCGTTGAGAAACACGTGATGGTGTGTCCGCAGTGGTGGATGTTGATCTCCCTAAGGTCAACCATCCTTGCTCAGATGGTAAAGATGGTCCGGCCGGCCTGGAAGTGCCTGGGGGTGATCTTTGGCCAGTTGAGTATGAGGCCTACTCCCTAATCTTTCTTTTCTTCTATAGGACCCTGCACTCTGAATTTAGCAAAGACCCTCCTGCTGCTGGGACCAGTGGTTTGTCCCTTTTTCTGTGTGGTAGACTGCGCAGGCCCTCTCTGGTGCTTCTCTGCTGGAGTCCACACCGGGCCCTTGGATGCAGCTGTACCTTCAGATTGCTTCTGGGCCAGGGGGCTTGCAGCTCTCCTGCCCTCCGGATTCGGCTACCAGGGAAGGATTTTATACCCTGGCAACCACAGACTCCGATGTCCGAGTCTCTTCTGTGCCTCTCTGCACTTCTTGCTTCACTGGGCCAAGCTATTCCAGCTCTAGGCCCCAGTTCCACAAGGCAGCACTACTCTGCGTTTGCTCTCTTTGCTTCCTTTCTACAGACTGAACACTAACTCCTCCCTCAGGCCAGACTTAAGGAATGCTCCCTGGAACTCCAGGTTCAGAGCTCCCCCTGCTGGTCTGAGGGAGAACTGCGTTGGATGTTAAACTTACTGGCCAATAGACCTCCCAATTACCTCCAGGCTCAGCATTAACCCTTTGGAAGGGCAATGCTGTTGTGGCGACCAGGTCCTGGGGCGCCACACTCCCCCTTAGTTAAATTCAGTACTCCCGGACTGTAGAAACAAACATAACATGTTAGAACATTTCATCCCATTATGGGAGGCGCATTACTTAAACGTTACAAACTTAAACACTACTATAAGAGTCCAGTGCGGCTCCCTGCCGGGTGTCCATTACACTGCTCCATGGGGGACCCACCGCGATCAAACCCCCAACGTAGGCTCTGGGCGTGCGTCAGAGCATTGATGACCCCACTCTATGCACGCCAGACGGGTTTTTCTTCAGGGGTGTTGAGCACACTGGTGCTAACTATGTACAATTAGAGTGTTGGCCACCCATAGTCCAGTGGCCCAATTGTCCATTTACTTAACCACCTAAAACAAAACATTACATACAAGACATTTTCACATAACTATTTACACTCTGTTAGGTATTTTACTTTCTATGTTCTATACCTTGGAGGGGGCTGTCCCCGAGTGCTACGTTGGGACCGGCGTAGCTCTGGGGTTTGTCCCTGACTACTTGGAGTGTCTGCCCCCCCCATGATATTGGTAGGCCTAACCCTAACAGGGATGCATGTTGGTTGCCTACGGAGTCTCAGATTCGCCAAGGGTACGGCAGGTTCACCACTGGCAGGGGGTTGAGCCTCCTGTTCTACTGCTGGCGTGTCATCTTGTGTTGGAGCGGACGGTTCTTAGGTGGATCTGGAACCTCTTCTGTTTCTGGCTCGACCAACTGCGGGAACGTCAAGACTGGTACCACTATGGCATTGTTTATTCGGGTCCAAGTTTTGGGGAATTTTCCAAGGATTGTTTGGATCATCTCTTCCTCTTTTTCTTGACTTTGGGGACTTTCTTGTACTTCTTCTACTTCTTTTTGGATTCTGCACCGTTCAGGGCACGCTTTCAGGCGGTCTCGAGAAACTGCTTGATAGGTCTTGCCTTCATCTTTGCTTATGAGGCATACCTTACTATTGTCAAAGTTGGATGGAATAATGGTGTAGGGTTCATTCTCCCACTGATCATCTAATTTATGCGCCCTCCGCTTTTTCTTGAGGACTTGTTCTCCAGGTGCTAAGGGAGTTGCTGGGGTTGTTTGATTGTAGTTCTGCTCTTGTCTCGTTCTTGCTTGGGACAGGCTCCTTTCTACGCATTCCTGGACTTTGCGGTACTGCTGTTGTTGCTCTGTATCCCAATCTTCTATCTCTTGAACCGCTTCAGGTGACACAGTCCCCATCTCAAAGTCTACAGGTAACTTGCCAGGTTTTACTCGCATCAGGTAAGCAGGGCTGCAGTTGGTCGAATTTACTTGGATATGGTTGTACAGGTCTACCAGATCTGGTAACTTCTCTGGCCATTGGTTTATTTCTTCCAGAGGTAGAGTCTTCAGCATATCAATAACCACATGGTTCATCTTCTCGCATAATCCATTGGTTTGGGGGTGGTACGGTGTTGTTCGGATTTTCTTACAGCCGTACATGTTACAGAACTCTTGGAACACTTCGGCCTCGAATGCAGGACCTTGATCAGTCAGTACCCTTTCCGGATAACCGTGAGGCCGACAAAAGTATGCCTGGAATGCTCTAGCTGCTGTTCTGGCTGTCTGGTCCTTCACAGGCACTACTACCAGGAAACGAGAGTAATGGTCCACAATGGTGAGGGCGTACACATAGCCTGACCGGCTTGGTGTTAACTTCACGTGGTCCAGGGCCACCAACTCCAGGGGCTGCTTCGTGACAATTGGCTGTAGGGGAGACCTCTGGCTGGCATCATCCTTCCGCCTCAGGTTACACGGACCACACTCTCGGCACCACTTCTCGATCGTCTTTCTCATGTGCACCCAGTAGAACCGATCGCGGAGTAGGGTCTCCAACTTCTTCCACCCGAAGTGTTCTGCTTTATCATGGTAAGCTGCTAGGACCATTGGAGCATCCCTCTGTGGGACCACTATCTGCCAGACTAGTTCATTCGTTCGCCAGTTGACATATCTCTTGCAGAGCTTGCCTTGGCAGGTGAACAGTCGTCCCCTCTCCTTCCACAACTGCTGGGCTTCTTGTGGAGCGTCTGGACCGAGATGGGTCTCAGCTTGTGCTAGCTTTTCTTTGACCAATCACACGGCCGGGTCACCGTTCTGTGTCTCTTCCCAATTATGGTGGAGTAATGGGTTGACCGAGACCTCGTGCTGGCTCGAGCGCTTCACTCCTACAGCATGCTTACACTGGGAAACACCTTGGTGATGGAAAGCCGGTAACTCTATCTCTTCGAGTTCATCCAGGTCTTCTCCAGACTCGGGTAAGTGAGGCATTCTGGACAGCGCATCAGCATTGTTATTCTTCTTGCCAGCCCGGTACTTGATGGTAAAGTCAAAGTTAGACAGCCGGGCCATCCATCGCTGTTCCAACGCACCTAACTTGTCTGTTGCCAGATGTGTCAACGGATTGTTGTCCGTGAAGATGGTGAACTTGGCCGATGCCAGATAGTGCTTGAAGCATTCAGTCACTGCCCAAACAATAGCGAGGAACTCCAGCTTGAAGGAACTGTAGTTTTCTGGATTCCTTTCTGTGGGCCGAAGCTTCCTACTGGCGTAAGCTATCACCTTCTCTCTGCCTCTTTGCACCTGGGACAGAACTGCTCCCAGTCCCACGTTGCTGGCGTCTGTATACAGTACAAACGGCTGGCTGTAGTCAGGGTAGGCCAGAATTTCTTCTCCCGTGAGAGCCCCTTTCAGCCGGACAAAAGATGTTTCTATTTGGCTGTTCCATTCAAATGGAGGGCTCTGCTTCTTAGCCTGCTTTGGCTGGCCCACCAGGAGATCTTGAAGAGGCGCTGCTATCTTTGTGAAACCACCAATGAACCTTCGGTAGTAGCCCACCAGCCCAAGGAACTGCCGCACCTCCTTTACCGTGGTGGGTCTTGGCCAGTCCTTGATTATGGTGACTTTCTCCGGATCAGGTGCCACACCTTCTGCGCTGACCACATGACCCAGATACTGTACCTTTGGCTTCAAGAGGTGACATTTGGACGGCTTTTCCTTCAGGCCATACTCCGACAGGGACTCAAACACTTCTGCTAAGTGCCTCAGGTGATCTTCGTAGGTCTTTGAGTAGACTATGACGTCATCCAGGTACAATAGCACGGTTTCAAAGTTGTGATGGCCCAAGCAGCACTCCATCAATCTCTGAAATGTCCCTGGGGCATTGCAGAGCCCGAATGGCATACAATTGAACTCGCAGAGACCCATTGGTGTCGTGAATGCAGTCTTCTCTTTGTCCGCCTCTGCCACGGGAACCTGCCAATACCCACTGGTGAGATCCAGGGTGGAGAAATAATTAGCTGATTTTAAGGCCGTTAGTGACTCTTCTATTCTGGGTAGTGGATAAGCATCTTTATGTGTAATGCGGTTAATTTGTCTGTAATCTACGCACATTCTCATTGTACCATCTTTTTTCTTTACGAGCACTAGTGGAGCTGCCCAAGGGCTACAGCTATGTCTGATAACCCCAGCCTCCTTCATTTCCCGTAACATTTCTTTGGCACGCTGATACTGTGCTGGGGGTACAGGGCGGTATCTCTCTTTAATGGGATGATGATCACCCGTGGGGATTTGATGTTTAACCCCTTTTACCTGCCCAAAATCTAGGGGGTGTTTGCTGAAGACCTGCTCATACTCCTGTACCACCCGGTAAACCCCATGCTTTTGGTGTGAGGGGGTGGAGTCGGTGCCCACATGTAATTTTTGGCACCAGTCTTCCAGCTGCCCCTTGGAGCCATTGTCTTCCGCCTGGTCGGACGTGATCAAGGGTTCCACTGCTTTGATGGTATTGTTACTGACAGTGTACAGTTTTGCTACAGTGGCGTACCGGGGCAATTTGGCATCCTCCTCCCCACAATTCAGGACACGGACGGGCACTCTTCCCTTGCGGACGTCTGCTACCCCTCTGGCTATCAGGACTCCAGGCCTACTGTCTGAATACACCGGTTCTACCAAGGCCTGGTAATCCTGACCCTTGAGGCCTATTGCTGCCCGACACCATATCAACATTTCACTTCTTGGGGGTATTGCAATGGGGAGGGGGTCACTTACCCTCACACTGCCAATTTCTCCTCCGGCCAGCTCTACCTGCTGCCTCCTCATCAGGGCTCGGAATTCCCTCTGTAGGGCACGCTGCTGCCCGAAGCTGGCAGTTTCTGACGCCTGTTGCAACAAAATTATCACTTCGGTAATACAATTTTCTATCACATTTGTACCAATGGTTAGCAGTGGGTCAGATTCTTTGCAATCAATATCTACAATTATCATCCCCTGACATGGCAATTCTACCCGCCCCACTTTAATGGTTACTTCTTTATACCCAATTTGAGGCAAGGGCTGACCATTACTGGCCATAATTGTTAAATCATCATCTGGGCCATGGTCAATGTCTGAATCAGCCCAATATCTTTTGTACAGTTTATAAGGGATGGTTGTTACCTGGGACCCCGTATCCAGGAGGGCATTCAAAGGGATCCCATCCAGCACAATAGGAAGGACCGGGCGTCCTCCCACATACTTGCTGCGACTGGGGGTTGAGCCGGGCTTCCTTACACCTGGGGGTCGGCTCCTGGTCCCAGGCTCGGCCCATTTAAAGGACAGTGTCTTGCAATATGGCCCGCCTGGCTGCAGCGGCGGCAGATCGGTTGTCCCGTTGAATCATACCGGTCTGTGTCTTTTCCTCGGGTCGGCGGAATCCTCCTCTGTCGCATCCATGGGACGTCATCTGGGCTGGAGGCCAACTCGATTCTTGCAGGCGATGGGGTCACTTGTAGAGACTGCACGGTCTTGGCAAGGGCAGCTACAGTCTTGGTCAGCTCCTGGACCTGCTGTCTGAGCTCTGCAGCGGGATCCTTATCCAGGGACTGCGCCTCAGCCCCTGCAGCGGCTCGTGTTGCAGGCACCACCCCGGGGTACGTGATAGCAAGAGGCCGGAGGGGTACTGGGTCATTCGGTGTAGATTCCCTCAGTACCCGGATGGCCTGGTCCTTAAACTTTGCAAAGTCCAGAGCAGGGTTCTGCAGGACCCTGATACGCAGCTGGGTCCTGTGGGCATCTGACAGGAGCCCTTCTATGAACTGCTCAGTTAGGAGTTTGTCTTCTTCACGTACACTCTCTGGGTCCACCTGTTTAATTGCTTTCAGGGCCTCCTGCAAGTTTAAGGCATAGTCCCTTATGCTGTCTGTGGCCCGTTGTTTGCACCCAAAGAATCTCATCTTTATTTCTGCTGCGGTGCGGGTGTCAAAAGTACTCTTTAACTTGGCCAGTATCTGGGTTGCTGTCCCTTTATCTGTATCAGGCCAGGACTTCACTTCACGCTGGGCCGCGCCGGCTAGCTGCCCCATTAATATGCCCACCTTCTGGCTCTCAGTCAGCGGATACACCCGGAACAAGCTGTGCAGCCTTTCTCTGAAGTCGCTCAGGGTATGTGACTCCCCGGAGTACTGCGGCAGCCATTCTGCTCCCGGGATGTACGGCATTGTGATCGGCATTACCGGCGCTACCGCGGGGGTTGGGGCGACGGCGACTGGGATTACATCGGCCGGTGCTGCTGCGTCTTGAACTACTACAGCCACCGACTCTGCCTCGGTGTCGGACATCTTCCTCCCCCTTAGTGAACCTTACCAGGCTCCGCTTTCTTTTTACAATCTTCCGGGTAGCGCGGGGTTAACGACCCTCCGCTCTGATGGCGTGCTCCCTTCGCGCTCTTTTTCGGACACGCCCCCCTTCTTCCTGCACTCAGCGAAGCTAATGGCGGCGGCAGTCTTCAAACAGTAAACACACAGTCTTTTCAAAGGCGCACAGTACCCGGTGGGCGCCGGGCACGAAATCCTGTTCGTGACGCCAAAGTTGACTCGCCCACCTCAGGGCTATGGGACACCCGGTGCCGGACAGGACTAGTCCGGGAGTCATCAGTGGTGGCGGGGCCCGGCTCCGTGGCCCTGGTGGGGTCAATTAATATGGCTGGAGGTGATTAAAGTTTATGGTTGTCGTGACGCCACCTGTGGTTTCCGGCTATTAAGCCGCCACTGCTGTATGGGGCCTCCGGGGCTGTTGGAATGGCAGCTAGGATGGTCCTGCTCCCCACAGGTGGAGCGGTACCCCAGGGCAACAGTTGGTGTTCATGAGAGTCTATGGTGTGAATAACACGGTGCAGAGCCGACCGGCAGTGAAAGAAACAGGCACAAACAGTAGTCTCTTTACCTTCTCCTCTTTTACTCGGCAGCAGTTTAGTCCAGGGAGACCGTCACAGATGGTAAAGATGGTCCGGCCGGCCTGGAAGTGCCTGGGGGTGATCTTTGGCCAGTTGAGTATGAGGCCTACTCCCTAATCTTTCTTTTCTTCTATAGGACCCTGCACTCTGAATTTAGCAAAGACCCTCCTGCTGCTGGGACCAGTGGTTCGTCCCTTTTTCTGTGTGGTAGATTGCGCAGGCCCTTTCTGGTGCTTCTCTGCTGGAGTCCACACCGGGCCCTTGGTATGCAGCTGTACCTTCAGATTGCTTCTGGGCCAGGGGGCTTGCAGCTCTCCTGCCCTCCGGATTCGGCTACCAGGGAAGGATTTTATACCCTGGCAACCACAGACTCCGATGTCCGAGTCTCTTCTGTGCCTCTCTGCACTTCTTGCTTCACTGGGCCAAGCTATTCCAGCTCTAGGCCCCAGTTCCACAAGGCAGCACTACTCTGCGTCTGCTCTCTTTGCTTCCTTTCTACAGACTGAACACTAACTCCTCCCTCAGGCCAGACTTAAGGAATGCTCCCTGGAACTCCAGGTTCAGAGCTCCCCCTGCTGGTCTGAGGGAGAACTGCGTTGGATGTTAAACTTACTGACCATTAGACCTCCCAATTACCTCCAGGCTCAGCATTAACCCTTTGGAAGGGCAATGCTGTTGTGGCGACCAGGTCCTGGGGCGCCACACCCATACGGGCCGGGTAAAAAGTTCCTTACCCGGCAGTCTCTCAGAGGCCCCACATCCAGGTGTCCATGGTGACGGGACCTTGGCCTACTCCACCACAGACCCTTCCTCCAACCAGCCTCTCCGGAGACTGTAAGGTGTGAAAAGGGTGGTCCAGGGGCTATTTACAAGTCCCAATAGTTTTTGGGTGGCCTGCAAGTTCTCTGCCTTGTCATTTTAGTGTAATTATTAATAAAATAATGGGAACTTCAACAAAGTCCCAATGGGGACGGACTGCATGGTAGCCGGAACCGTTAACTTTTAACACTCCTCTTCGTACTCCTCTGGACTGTGTGGCGGGGGAAGGGACTGGGACCGCCTCGGGACACTGCGGCTCACCCTCCTCTTCACATTGAGGGTGAACTATCCCCTCTCCCCGCAATGCCGGGTGTAGCTTACCAGCTCTCCGGGCTTCAGGTCCCGGTCGGGATGACCTCTGGAAGATGCGGGTACACGTCCCTCTGGAACACAAATCTTTCCACCTCCAGGCCTGGCTCAAAGGTGAACCCCCATCCACGGTGGAGGTCAAACTGCCAGACTTGGCCTTCAAAGGTCAGACCCCTCACCCGAAAGGTGGCACTGCGGAGGTTCTCCTTCTCACGGATGGTCCGGGCCAGCACCTCCACCTTCTTCTTTCTCAGGCCGCAATCTCCCGGCCCAGCTGGTTCTGCTGCCGCTCCCAGTAGGGAGCGTCTGCCTGCTCCGGGTCACTCTGCGCGGGGGTCGGGCCCAGCCGGAGCTCCCCTGTGCCGGCTACGACTGGCACCTTCTGCACTGGGGAACCCCGTTGTGTCGTGGCCTGCTTAGCTGCCTCGCAGCGGTAACCCCGCGACGCCTCAGCCGAGGCCTGGGTGTTGGGAGCGGCCAGGGTCACCTGCTGTGCCCACTTCCTGTTGGCATCCACCTCCATCTCGGCCGGATGGACTGCTGGGGTTTTGGGTAGCCGGTACACTGCTCCTTCCGGGACTGGCGGGTTCACTTCTGGTCCGGGCACTCTCTGGAGTCCACTCTTCCACAGGAGCGGGATTGGCGCTGGTCAGATGATCAGCCGTCCACGGGCTGCTTCAACTGGCGGGTCCTCATGGGCGGATGGGACAGACACCGGTAGCGGACCGAGCTGGGGAGCAGTGGCAACCGGTATGGGCGGCGAGGGAGGCAGCATGGAGGTGAGGGGCAGACCGGGCCCCTCAGCCGCATCGGCCGGTCTCTCGGGGACATAGGGGCGTGGGTCGCTTACCCGCTCCTCCAAAACTGCCTCCACTTCACGTACTCGCACCGTCGCAGCTATCTCCTCCATCTCGGCCACCCACCGCTCCATCAAGAAGCGCACCTGGGCCTGCAGACGGCGGCACATGAGCGTCGTCCGGGCTTCCACCCAAGCTGCTGTTCCAGGCGCGGGCTCCGGGACTTTGGGCTTGCTGGACGGGTCAGCCATAGCGCTTGTCTGGGGTCCAGGGACCAAAATGCTGGCAGGGTCCTGGAGTCCCTGCCCTTTATCTGCTTGGTCACATGGCACGGGACCGTCACCCCCCCCCCCCCTTGGTCTTTTCGTGGCACTCCCTTCTCGGGCCGGTAAGTTTAATTTTGCGACTTCCGGCTTTTTGGCACGGCCATGTTCCCAGGGGGCAGGGCTTCAACTCTTTTCGCGGGGAAGACGGCTTTGGCGGGAATCTTCGCGCCAAAAGAGGGCGGCAAGATGACGGATTTTGAAAATTTTACAATGGGTCACTGCTGACTTCAACTTCAAGGTGTGCTTCACTAGGTAAGTGAATGGGTAAGTATCCTGTTCGTGACGCCAGAAGAGTCGATGTGTATCGCCCCGCGCTCGGCTGCAACCAGTCCGCTCAGGTCCGGACTCGCTGGGTGGTGGCTCGAGCATCTACGGACCCGGAGGCCCCGTGGTCCATTTCAATCTGAAGGGGGACTGGCGCTTTAAGGGGATGTAGGTGTATGGCCAGAGCCGTGTTTTAAGTTCGTGACACCACCCACGGGTTGTGGTGAAGGTGGACACCACCGCTGCGGTTACTGGGCACCCGGGGGAGATGTTGCGAAGCCCGTTGGCTGCTGTGTGATGAGCAGTGCAGGGAGGTGCACGGCCGGATAGCACTGTTGTACTCACGATTAGTAACACACACAAGTCTCTGGTAAACCAAGATGATGGTGGTCGGAGCCCGCAGCCAGCTGCGTCTGGTCCCCCACCCGCTGGTCTCTGCCTTTCTCCAGCACCGTGTTGTGTATCGTGGGCTGCCTGCGGTTCAGCATCAGGAGTCCGCTCCCCGGCCCTGTGGATGTTGGGAGAGCCCTTTGCCTTCAGATGCTGGCCTGTGTGATCTCTCTGCCTGTGTGGTGGCTTTTTTATCCCCCTCGTTGGGCTGTTGTCTTCAGTCGGTACTTTGGGTGGGAAAGGACCTAAAGTCTTAGCCTCAATCAGTAAATTAGCTAGTCCCCAGTAGCTTCTGGACCTAGCTTCAGGGTCTGAGTACCCCCTTTGTGCTCCGTTTTCCAGTCGGTTCCCCGGGTCGGTACCGGCGGGCCACTACCCTGTCCCGGTCCACCACGGTTTCACCGAGCCATCTTCCCGGTTCCTGCAAGCTGAGGCCACCGTATGCCTCCTAGCCAAAGGTGCCCGGGCTCCAACCCAGACACCTGTCAGACAAACGCCCCCTGACGAAGGCTTCTCAGCCGAAACGGCCGTCGGGAAGGACACGGACATTGCCCTCTGACCACCAATTTTCCCAGGTATAGTGTACCATCAGACTATCTATCCATATAGTTTTGGAGTTCCTTCTCTTTATTTCCAACGAGCCACTATGGCTATATATTGACTATGATATAGGTTACGATATTTGAATCTAGGGACTCACATGGATGGGACATGAGAAAAATTTCCTCTCCCATTATATAGCGATTTAGCCCAGCCTGGTAGATACTTGTGTCTTTATGTCTCATATCCATCATCTGCAAAATATGATTGCTGTTACATGATTATATTTTATTGTAGATGGACAGGAATGTCAGCTCACAAATGTGTGATAATGCAAGCATAATGTACCACCAGACCTATTTACTTACACATAGTTCTGGAGTTCTCTTCCATTCTTTAATATGTTACCCTAACTTAACTATTCCAGATTTGGTAATCCTCAGTTTTATTGGGGACCTATATGGATGGGACGGGTGGGAAATTGTTCCCTGCCCACAATGAGAGATATATATTTATGCTTGCTGACATTTGTGTCCATATATCTACTATATACTTCACCTTGATATGTTTTTACATGTAAAAAATGATTGATGTCATATGATTGCATTATACTATGGATGGATCAATATGTTAATCTATCATTTTGACAATTGTTTGCTTATTTTAGTCATTGATAGATGGTCCGTGTCCTCACTTGTTATGTGCCGCTCCGCACCTATCCCTAGTCAATAAAGATTCCACCTTTTTGCACCTTGGATACTGGTCGTGTGTTTTCTCTTGTTCTCTAATAATTTTACGACTTATCCTCAGTCCCCATCCAGTTTCCTATTCATAATATGATTTTCATTGCTCATATATGTGTCTGGTAAATTATGATGTGGCTGTGGCTTTTTCTATAACTGCAGACCTGTGCCACAGGCCTGCTTCCACTTTACTCCACTCTCTCCAACTCCCAGACTAATCTCTGACTTGTTTTCCTGCCTCAGGACCTGTGAACTCCTCGGTGAGCGTGGCCAACCGCTGGCTCTGACCCCTGGTGTGTCCATCAAACCCTGAGGGGGCGTGACTAGGGTTTAATGTGGTTGGCTGATGTTACCTAGTGAGGGACTGGTGTTATGCGGGGCGTTATCTGTGACTACCTGGCTAGTCCAGGGCGTCACAGGTACACCTCAAAAGAAATACACTGAAGAAGTTCCATAAGATCTGGGAGGCGTGGTTGGATACTCCGGGTCTTCCGTCCTCGGCACTGCTTCAAGACAGTATGGGGGACCAGGTCCTTCTTTTCATAACTGGATAATAATTTGCTGGAACGGGATGTACTGTGAGTGGCTGGTATTTATGTGGTTGCTTTAAAAAATGTTAGTTAACTCATATTACGGGCAGTTTATTGAAATGGAATACTTATTGTGTGAACTATAACCGATGTGGAGTATAGACTGCAGGTGCACATGTTTATTGTATAATTTAGGAGTTGTTTTTGTGACTGAATACGGCCTCTTTCTTTTCTCCGTACTGTAGGAAAATAGACTGTTATCTATGTCATGTAATTTTGTTGATAAATAAAAATGAACCTGCTTTAAAAAAAATAAAAATAAAAAAAGGTAATTACGGGTAGCGATGGTTGGGTACGGGTAGTTAGGGTCTGGGCCCAAGGTCAGCCATTCCTTAGTCATGACTAGAGATGAGCCACCCCCCCTAGTGCTCGAGTTCGGTTCCGTTCGTCGAACGGCGGGTGTGTTCGTCGAACACCTTCGAACCCCATTGAAAACAATGGCAGGCAAACACAAACACATACAAACACATTATATATATACACATTCAGTTAATGAACATTGCCATTATACTTACAGGTCCCCATGACACGTCCTGCAGACTCTGTCTCCCGCTGCTTCTCCTTCTGATCATCGCTGCATCCTCGCGGTAACCAGCACTGATGATAGAACCTTCCGTGATGTCATAGCATGTGACCAGTCGCGTGTGTATTATCTCATTGGCTACAGACTGGCCACATGGCTATGACGTCATGCTAGATCCTGTCAGTACATCTCTCCGGTACGCGGTGCTCGTTCGAGCATCTCTGTGTACCAGCGAGATACTTGGGCACATGGTTGCCTCCCCGTTCCTGCATGTCGGCGCTCTTTACAGAGTTAGCCCACATGCAGGGACTGGATGCCACAGCTGGTGAATAGCGGCGCCGGGAATCAGGTGATCAGAGATCACTGTTGCTATAGCAACCCGCCTGGCAGGTTACTATTGCAACGGTAGCAGCGGTGACGTCAAAGCTTACTAACCCACAGCCTCTGCCTACTCACTGAGTGATTAGACTGCACGGGGAGCAGCAGTGTCTTCCTCCCATGCAGTGCTGTCTGATGTAGCAGAGCTGCATGGGTTGAAGGAGAAAGAAGACAGAAGACCATGGATCTTGGAGGGGTGAGAGGCAGTAATAAACATGGAGTCTCTAAGTGTGTCTGTGTATTTATTTCTATTAAAGTATTTTTTTCTCTGTGTGGTGTCTTTTTTTTTAACCCTTTGTTGGAGTTTCTTAATGGCCGGGTCAAACTTGCTTGACATTGAGAATCTCTGGCTTAATACTAGCTAGTAGAACAAATCTAGTATTAACCCTTTATTACCCAGCGAGGCACCCGGCATCAGGGCTGCTGGAAGAGATGGATACAGCGCCAGATGATGGCACTTCTATGAAATCGCCATTTTCTGGGGCGGCTGCGGACTGCAATTCGCAGCGGAGGGGCCCAGAAAACTTGGGCCAACCTGTGCTGGGGATTCCAATCCCCAGCTGCCTAGTTGTACCTGGCTTGACACAAAAAAGGGGCAAAGCCCATGTCGGTTTTTTTTTTTTTTAATTATTTCATGAAATTCAATAACTAAAAAACTAAACTAAAAAATAACTAAAAAAATGGGCTTCCCTGTATTTTGATCACCAGTCAGGTAAAGCCAGGAAGCTGGGGGCTGGGATACTCGGCATCCCACAGCCACTCCTGGAAATGGTGCATTGTTTCTTAGCGCCATTTCCAGGCATTTTATCTGGCTCATCCAGCAGCCATGATGGTGGTGGCTCGCTGGGTAATAAAGGGGTTAATACCAGCTTTGTATTCTTAGTTGGTACTAAGCCTGAAATTCATGGTGTCACGTCAAAATAGACATGGCCACCATGAATTTCTAATAAAGATAAAAAAAAGAAGCACAGAAAAATATTTTTTATTAGAAATACAACACAACACAATTAGTGACTCCATCTTTAATGAAATAAAGAACACCCCTCCCCCCCCCCTCCCCGCATTAATCCTGGGTCAAGGGTCTCGCGCCATCTAATCCGGATCCAATCACGCAAAGAAGAAAAAAAGATATACCAAAAAAGGGATCACCAATGCAATAAAGAATAAGTGAAACACAAGATTTTTTATTATTATTAAAACACTGTTTACATATCACGGCTCCAGGGACAGGCAGGAGCACACAAACAGACAATTAAACACATTTAAAAAGCCCAGAACGGCATAGTTCCCCAACACGCCAGCCTCCAATATGTTATAACAATAATATAGAGTACCCCTCACAGAAAATAAGAGTGAACAATCTCCACAAATGGTAATGTATAGGTAACACACTTCAGGGCAAGGTAGATTTAGATCAAAGATAAACATACATAAGTATGCAAAAAATACATATTGTAAGCCATATATCAACAGGTATTGATGTAAAATAGAATAGACCAAATAAATCCTTCTGGGTACAGCCAGTGATGTATCAGAGGTTTGCTATATCAATAAATAGTTCAGATGACCACAAAGGGTTAACTGGTGAGACCCGTGAAGCATAAAGCACACCATAGGCTCTAGTTGTGCTAGTAATACACTGTTTGATTGCAAGTATATACCTGACGTGCCCAAAAAAAGATCAAGTGTATATCTAGAGGAGAAGACAAGGTAATATACTGGTCAAGCTATGATGTAATGGCAGACCTAGGTCACAGACCCCTGGTGATAAATAAGCGATCACCTAAAATACATTAAACAGTTTAGATAATAGATCAAGGCAATGCAAAGTCTGAATCAGGATCAAATCACCTCACCGCTTGACTTATAGTGTCAGCTGATTCCGTCAGGTGACCGCATCAGCTGATCATTGCCAGGTCCTGCAGCCATCAGACGTGGAGAGAGGAAAGAGAGAGAGAGAAGAGAGAGAGAGAAGAGAAAGATAGAAGAGAGAGATGAGAGAGAGAGAGAGGACAGAGAGAGGAGAGAGAGGACAGAGAGAAGAGAAGGAGAAGAGAGGCGGGAGAGAGAGAGAAAGAGAGAGAGAGAAAAGAGAGAGAGAGAAAAGAGAGAGAGGCATGCAGGCACTACCGCCCCCATCATCATCACCGCACACACCCCGGCACTACCGCCATCATCTTCATCACCGCACACGCAAGCACTACCGCACTCATCATCATCCCAGCACACATGCAGGCACTAGCTGAGTGAAGTCTCCAGTGACAGTGCGGCTCAGTTCAGTTGCTGCGAGGAGCTGACACAGAGCGGTCGTGTTCTACGGCACTCCCGGTCAGCTTCATATAGCAGAGCTGAAAGCGTCGTGTGGATTACTTAAGACCTGGATGGGTGTTTGGGGATTAATAAAGTGGTAAAAGAGGGGGATTTTTTGTCTTTTATTCCAAATAAAGGATTTTTCGTTGTTTGTGTTTATTTACTTTCACTTACAGGTTAATCATGGAAGGTGTCTCAGGGAGATGCCTGTCATGATTAACCTAACCTTATTACCTCGATTGCCACCGCACCAGGGCAATTCGGGATGAGCCGGGTAGAGTCCCGGGACTGTCGCATCTAATGGATGCAGCAATTCCGGGCGGCTGCTTGCTGATATTGTTAGGGTTGTGGGCTCCCAATAACGTGGCGCTCCCCATCCTGACAATACCAGCCTCCAGCCGTATGGCTTTTTCTTGGCTAGTATCAAAATTGGGGGAACCGCAGGTTTTTGTTTTTTTTTTTAATTATTTATTTATTTATTTTACTGCACGTTATAGACCCGCCTGGCGGCGGTTGTGATTGGTTGCAGTGAGACAGCTGTCACTCAGCGGGGAGCATGTCTGACTGCAACCAATCATAGGCGCCGGTGGGCGGGGAAAGCAGGGAATACCAGATTGAATAATGAGCGGCAGCCATTTTCAAAAGAGGAAAAGCCGCCGGAGCTTTGTGACAGCCGTGCAGCTGATCGGTGAGTAGGAAAGAGAGAGGGATTGTGCTGGGGACGCAGGACGCATACAAATACACAACGTGCGCACATAGCCTTACTGTGAAAAGCCACACTTTTGGTGATCGAACCATTATCGAACGTTAACTCGAACTATCGAACATGAAGCAAATTGTTCGAGTTTGTCGAACGACTTGAACATCGCCCAAAACAACTCAAATTTGAAATTGGCGAACGGTTCACTTCAAACACCGCTTATCTCTAGTCATAACATGTTGCACATTTGAAACACGCACCGCAAGTCAGTTTACACTGTAGAGAAGAAGCATAACGGGCATGAGATTTATATAAATCCCATCCACTTTGCTGAAAATGTAAAACGCTGTGTTTTTGACACAGCAAAAATATGCAGCGTCAGTTATTGAATGTGGGCAAATGGCCTAAGGCCACATGCACACTCAGTATTTGGTGAGTTTTTCTACCTCTGGATTTGGAGGCTATAACTAGGACTGGGTAAAAAAAAATGCAGTGGTGTAGAAGTTTATTTTAAGCTGCATTCCGACGGCTGTAGATTCTCTCATGCAAGAAACAATGTTTTGCCAAATTTTTAACACTAAAGCGGGCTTTACACGCTACGATATATCAAACGAGATGTCGGCAGGGTCACGTCGTAAGTGACGCACATTCGGCATCGTTAGTGATATCATAGCGTGTGACAGCTACGTGCGACGGTGAACGAGCAGAAATACTCACCTTCTCGTTCATCGCTGACACGTCGCTGATTTTCAAAAAAAATCGAACGTCAGGTTGTTCGTCGCTCCCGAGGCAGCACATATCGCTCCGTGTGATACCCCGGGAGCGACGAACACAGCTTACCTGTGGCCACCGGGAATGCGGAAGGGAGGAGGTGGGCGGGATGTTTACGTCCCGCTCATCTCCGCCCCTCTGCTTCTATTGGCCGGCCGCTGTGTGACGTCGCTGTGACGCCGAACGAACCGCCTCCTTTAGGAAGTGGATGTTCGCTGCCTACAGTGAGGTCGTTTGGAAGGTAAGTATGTGTGATGGGGGGTTACAGCATTGTGCGACACGGGCAAGAAATTGCCCGTGCCGCACAAACGATGGGGGCGGGTGCGATCGCAAATGTGATCGCACAACTAATCGATGCGTGTAAAGTAGCCTTTAGGTTCAGATAC
Source organism: Anomaloglossus baeobatrachus (assembly GCF_048569485.1). Lineage (NCBI taxonomy): Eukaryota > Metazoa > Chordata > Amphibia > Anura > Aromobatidae > Anomaloglossus > Anomaloglossus baeobatrachus. The sequence goes on along the minus strand of NC_134357.1, from coordinate 405,684,858 downwards.
GACTGTAAAGAAGGCAATTAAGTAATTTTATTATAAAGGTTAATATGAAATACAACCTTAAATGAAAAGTATGATATTGTGTACACTTTGGTATATTCAATATACAATTAAGTACAGTTAAATACTTACATCACCAAGGAGCTTTTGAACATCATCTGTCTGAACCAGCAGTCAGAGAAGCATGACATAGACAGAGAACTCCTGGAAATCCCAACACTGACCGGATGCCTCATGGTGCAGGTACATGAGCTCCTGTCTTTGCTATATTTCATCTGATCTTACATAGAGGCTTGCACAGATATTACAAGCCTTAACGTCAATGTATTGTATGTCTTACTGACCCATGTCCTCTGGTGGCCTTTGAACCAAGATAAGTTATGCGGGCGTAACACAAGACGATCTATCGTGCAATATGTCGTCGGGGTCACGGTTTTCGTGATGCACATCTGGCATCGTTCACGATGTCGTCTCATTTGACACCTAAGAATGACACTTAATCGGTTGTAAATCGTGTATCGTGTACACATCGCTCATTTTTATAAAATCGTTTCATCTTATGTGCGCAGATTGTTCATCGTACCCGGAGCAGCACACATCGCTCCATGTGACATCCCGGGAATGATGAATACAGCTTACCTGCGTCCCGCGGCACCTCCTGGCTATGCGGAAGGAAGGAGGTGGGCGGGATGTTTACGTCCCGCTCATCTCCGCCCCTCCACTTCTATTGGCCGGCGGCTGTGTGACGTCGCTGTGACGCCGAACGTCCCTCCCCCTTCAGGAAGTGGATGTTCGCCGCCCACAGTGAGGTCACTCAGCAGGTAAATACTTGTGACGGGGGGTTTAACAACTTTGTGCGACACGGGCAGCGATTTGCTGGTGGCGCACAAACGACGGGGGCGGGTATGATCGTTCGTGCAATCGCACGATAGATCGTACCATGTGAAGCCCGCATAAGACATACACCTCACAATCTCAGACAATGGGGCAATAAACGTACACAATTCAAATCTCCCAAAAGTACATTTCAGATATTTGAGCTAAGTAAATCACAACGTTTCTGCTACAATGCATATATTGTCTGTCTGTATATATAAAGAAAACACCAAAAAAACCTTAAGGATGCACAAGGTTTTTGTAACAATGAACCATTGTCTGTCTGAATCAACAATATGTTTTTAACTTAACATAATGTAGGGACTCAAAAATAGCCATTTTTATATTTGCAATACAGACAGTCTGACAAAACTCTGATCTGATTCACTTGAGTGAAAGAATCAGACCACACAGTCAGAAGAAGCAGAACAAAAGTTTTCCATTTTCTTCATTCTATGAGTCTGCAAAAAATGGGAATGCGCTCAGATATCATACGTGTGCAGTCCAATGATTTCTACGCACCCATAAACTTCAATGGGTGCTCGCCGTCCGATTATGTACTGCCACTTGCAGCATGCTGCATATTTTTTCTCATGCTGAATCGAAATAAGAAAAAAAAAAGCTTATCGGCATTGCCCCATAGTATAATATAGGTTCAAATTCTATCCAATTAAAACCAGGAGTCCCCAAGCTGTGCCTCATGGGCCTGTGATTGGAGATGAGAAAACGTGTTCATTAAAGGTTAGCCAATCTCAAATTCGGCATGAGCCTTGGCTCATTTGGTTCGGGATCGCATTAAAAAAATGGCAAAGTTTGGTAACTGTTTACGTTTACACTATTGCAGAAACAACCCACTTCTGGCCCCATCACAGTCTTGTCAAGTACTGGCATGGCTGTGATTGGCCAGGGAAATTCCTGTTAAAAATAAAAAAGGAAGCAAAATGGTTACATACTTACCAGTCTCCTCGTGGCTGTAACACTACTTCCGGGTCCGCTGGGCAGTCCCAGCATCTGTGATTGGTTGCAGTCAGACTGTGCCCTCACCTTGTGTGACAGTGCCAGTGATTAGTTAGAATCACACATGCTGTCTGCACACCTACAGTGGAAAAATAAATAAACAAATTGGCATAGGGTTCCCACATATTATGATACCCAGTGCAGATAAAGCATATGGCTACAGCATCCAGCCATGTGCTTATCGTGTATCAAAATAAGAGGGACCTTATGTGGCTTTTTTTATTATTTAAATAATTTAAAAAATCAAAAATAAAATAAATAATTAAAAAAAAAAATGGTGTTTGGCCCCCGCAATTTGATACCCAGCCATGATAAAGTTGATGGCTGGCGGCTGTTATTCTCAGGCTGGGGAGGCCCATGGTTATTGGGCCCCCCCAGCCTGAAAATAGAAGCCACCCAGAATGGCCACATCCATTAGACACTTTGCTCGGCTCAACCTGATTGCCCTGGTGCGGTTACAATCAGGTTTTGACACCATTTTGGTGTGGTTTTCTGCTAGGAGATGTGAATTTGGTGCTGAAATGTCAGCACCAGATTTCTGCTTCAAATTTGCATGTCTTGGTAGAAAACTGCATTGAAACAGGGTCAAAACTATTTTTATGCATTTTTTTTCAAGAGATGCAGATTTCGTGTAGGTTTTTTTGCCAGGAGATGCAGTTTTGGTGCAGGAATTTTGAGTATGAATTTAAGCACCATATTTGCATCTCTTGGCAAAAAAATCTGCGGTTTTCTGCCAGGAAATTCAGCTCTCATTGAACTGAATGAGTGCACCTGAGGTAATATCAGAGAGTTCAATGAAGTCACCTGAGGTCAGTTTACCTGCAGTCACAGGTGGGGGTACCATGGGAATCTCCAGTTGTGACCCTAGATAAACTAAGTGACATCCCTGCTCACAGCTGTGGCTCAATCATTCTGTGCCTGAAGCCACAGTGTGCAGTCATTTTCTGTTCCCGCGTGCTGTGACTTCAGTATGTAGCAAAGGCAGGATCATCATGGCACTTCGAGTGGATTACGTCGGACCTGAAAGTTTAGGGCTTAATAAGGGGGTGAAAGAGGGTGGGCTTTTTGTATTTTATTTCAAACTAGCTGTAGTACCCGGCATTGCCCGGGATAGTAACTAAGTGTCTCTCTCCCACTCTGTAACTCTTCTTCTCTGTCTGTCTGTCTCCTTCTCTTTCTGTCTGGCTCCCTGTCTCCCTTTGTCTCTTTCGCCACCAAAATCATATTAACTGACACATACGATGTGTCCTTCATTTCCTATGATGGCCAATCAGAGCTCCTTTAATAACCTATAGTTCACAGCTCCATTGACTTTAATGTGAGAAAGTTTTTTGGCGACTAAATGTAAAGCTCAGGGCTAAAATTTCCCCTCAAAACATAGCATATGACGTTCCCTGAGTCAGATAAGATGGCTAGCAAAAATTCGGACATACACACATACATACACTCATCTTTATACTGTATATTAGATAAAAGATTTTTTCAGTGTTTGTGTTTATCACATACAGATTAGTAATACGGGGTCTCATAGATGCCTGGGACCCTCCAGCCTGTTGGCTTTTTCTTGGCTGGGTATCAAAATTGGGAGGGTGGAAGACCACACGCTGTTTGTTTTGTTTTTTTAATTATTTATTTAAATAATTTAAAAAAAGCTGGGTGGGTTTCCTTGATACACAGCCAAGATAAGCACATAGCTGGGGTATGCAGCCTGTAGCAGTATGCTTTATCTGCACTGGGTATCAATATACGGGGAACCCTATGCCAATTTTCTTTTTTTTTTATTTTATTCATTTTTAGGATCCTATGCCAATTTTCTTTATTTTATAATTTATTTATGTTTACACTCCATTAGAGGACCTAGACAAGCGTGTGTGATACTAACTAATCACAAATGCTGTCACACAGGTTGGGGGTGCGGTCTGACTGCAACTAATCAAAGACACATGGATGGCCAGTGGGTGGGGGAAGAAGTGAATATGTATGAGGTTTAATGAGTGGACAGCTGCACAGGAGACTTGATAAGTATAACTGTCCTGCTTTATCCCTTGTTTTCTTTCTTTTGCAGCCCACCTAGCCTTTACTAACACCAGCCTCCCTAGCCCTTACTAACATACAAGTTTTACCTTCCATTGAATTCAGTGATGTTTGGATATATTTGTTGAACTCCGGTAAAGTTGGCGAACACGAATCGAATCAAAACTTGACAGGTTCGCTCATCTCTACCTGTGATGTCTGTCTTGCAGCTTGCTACATTAGCACCAGGTACAGCAAACAGCTATGAAGAACAGGTCTCTAGATGGTAACTTTTGTGAGTAACCCCATACAGAAGAACAGATCTGGACGTGGGTAAGAAACCCCTGGATCTTGGTATACTGCCTCAGTGAGATTTTCGTGGGAAAGCTTTGGCTTTAAATTTACCGGTAATGGGGGCTTTGGGTTTCTCTACCGTGAGGAGGGCAGGAGCTGGATGTGGCTTGCTACCCTATTTCAGGGCTGAATGTTGCTCTCAAGGTCCGAAAGGTTGGGTACCTCTGCGATAAAACATCGGATAGCATCCATTTATGTTATGCTTTGTGAGCAAGTCCTAAGGCCACGTCCACCTGCTGAGTTTTTTTACCTCAGTATTTGTAAGAAAAAAACAGGAGTGAGTAAAAAAAAAAATGAAGTGGTCTATGTGCTTGAATTATACTTTTCCTTTGACCAAGATAGTCAAATTCCCAGAGCTGGTCAATTTAGGCTGGGGCAACATATTCTCTGTGGCCAAAAAACATTTGGAGACTTATTCATCAAAGCATTTGCATCAGGATTAAGGTATAAATGTTTTTGAAAAGTCTCAAAATTAGGCACAACTCAAGGCTGTGTTTTAAATTTTGTGACTTTTGACATTCTCACATCATTTTTGCACAGGTCCAATAAAGTGGGCAGAGCTGAGGCGGGAAAGGGCATTCCCTATGCCACAAATCTTACTCCAGCAGGGACCAGAATAAGATTTATGGCAAGGCGCACACAATTTATGCTATACGTTATTCATTAAAGGGATCTTGTCACCTTTAAAAACACTATTGACCTGCAATTATGTGGCTAATCTGCAGGCTAATAGCATTTGAATCCTGCCTGACGCCTGCACATTATCACATTAGATTAGGAAATTAACTTTGGTCCTCCCAGCAGAGTTTGGGTTTCAGTCACTGCTGTTTATTATTTGAGCAGAGGCTGTAACCACCTCCAAAACTGCCCCCTCCCCCGCACCCTACTCACTGCCTGACAGCTGGTTCTAATGATGAGTGTCTGTCAGTCAGTGTGGAGACATGTTTGCAGCCACCGCTCTCCATATAGGTGTGACGCCCTGACAAAATCAGGGTGTCACAGATGACTAGACCCCTCTCCAGGTGCAGGATTCCCTCCTCCTTGGCCCTCCAACACAAACCCCACACAGGTACATACACCAGCCACAAAAGCCTAGTCACCCCCCCAGGACAATAGGGACACACCAGTGGGTGGGACCAGGCAAATGGTCACACCCACGTAGGGGTCCTGGGGTGTCAAGGGGAGGGAACAAGTCAGAAAGAGTGAGACAGTGGAAGTGAGAGGAGTAAAGTGGTAGTCGGGGGTTGTAGCTCCCGGACTACTGGACTACCTGAGCTGACTAGGTGGCAGACGGCAGAGCAGGGCCACAGGCGATGGAGATCCGGTCGCGGGAGCCCTTAAGTGGACCGGGGCAGGGTTGTAGCCCGCCGGTGCCAATAGCGAGAATCCGGTCTGGGCGAGGACAGCTGCAAGCACCTTGTCAATTAGCCAGCAGGGGACAAGATTCCAAGTCTTGTCTCACTAGCAGCCCAGATAGAGCAAGACAGAAGCCCAACGCGGGGGATAGGGCGTCTGCAAGTGCCTGCAAAAATCCCAAGGGTCAGCACTCGCGGGCCACAGCTCCCACGGAAAAGTCACCGGGAGCAGACTTACCCCATTTTATGCGGACTAGTCAACACACAAGACAAAAATACCAAAGTGCAGGAGGAAGGGCCCCTGTTCTGTCCACCAGTGTGCGGGACTCAACCTCACCCCTCCGGAGGCTACCGGTATCCGGCACTTAGTTTACTATCTGGACTCTGTGTGACTTTATTCAAACAGTGAGTACATAGGTATCATCTGCTCCGACCCTGCAGACTGCATCCCAGCACTACACCTAAACCTGGGCCCTGGGACAACACCTCCCCTATCCGCTCCATCAGCCCCGGGCACCCCATACCAACGCAGCGGCGGTGTCACCAATACTCATCGCAACCCACAGGTGGCATCACTGACAAACTCTCCCCTTGTAAATAACCCCTTCTTTTCCGTTGTGGGCGATAGTCTGCTGCGTGAGCCCGGGTCCGGTTGCCACTCGAGCCACAGCAACCACCCGGATCCGAGCATCCCGAGCAGCCCCCCCTGCAGTTGTCTGTCCCCCGCCTGCAACATAGGGACTGGCCCTTGGCCGGCACATCCCTGTGACTGAAGCTAGAATGCTGCCAAGAGGATTAGAGTTCATTTACCCCTGGCAGCTGCGTTTAATGTGTAGGCACTGGGCAAGATTCAAATACTACTAACCTGCAGATTAACCCCATATCTGCAGGTTAAGCGCATTTTTACAGGTGACAGGTTCCCTTTAGGATGGATGTGCTTCTTAATGAATCAGGAGCCTCACACTCCACCCAAACCCTCCATCAAGACATGCCGCTGTTGATGAATCGAGACCTTAGGTTACATGGCGACATTGGTGGGATGGTAGAATATGGGTGTTGTATATCATGTTGTGTAGGTTCGTATTTTAGGCATGGTTCACTGTCCATTCTGTGTATTCCTTCTGTGTACATTATCTTGTATGCCTGTTAATCCCTCGCTGGGTTTCTGTCCCTAAGTCTGGGGGAGTGGGACCTGGGATCCACCTAAACTCTCTGCTTACCTGAAGAATTGGTCAGTCACGCTGGGAAGGAGAAGAGAGAAGGATTGATTTTCTGAGGGAGAAGCTAACACCCCAGAGAGACTGTGAGAAACCCCGATTTCCCTAGAAAAGGACTGCTGGAGGATTGTGACTCATCCCCGGGACATTTATGCCATTACTGAACTATTTTACCCTATGTCTGGTTGCTTATTTGATGGTCATTCTGTATTGCATGGAATAAACATGTTTTGGATTGTTCATTCATCACTCGCTCTGTTGATTGTGTGATATCGGAGAAGGTCCCCGTGACAATTGGTAGTGACATTCATCATACAAACAAAATTTACTCAGTGCTGCTTCTACATTGCACAATTGTACAAGTGAATGGAATCACATTGCAACACCAGCACTTACATGACAGCGATAAACAAGTCAAAAAATACAACAGAGCCTGATTATTTATTATTTTTAAACCGTAGGCTGGAAAAGAAGGGGTTAAAGCACCATGGTGCCATGGAAAGATGAAACCATCAGGAATACTAGAAAGTGATTTATTTCAACACATTTCAAGAGATACAACATCTCTTTCAGAAAAGTCATAAATGTACATGTGTGATTTTCGTGAATGAGATATCGTATCTCCGAAACGCGTTGAAAGAAATCACTTTCAAGTCTTCCTGATGGTTTCATCTTTCCACGGCACCATGGTATTTTTATCCCTTCTTCTCCAGCCTATGGTTTACACATATTTCAGGACCGCAGCAGCTGTCCTATGTATGCCAGTAATAGTGGTTGTGACTTTTCCCAAACGGTACAGGTGAGCAATTCCGTGTGTTCTAATCCTCAATCTAACATAAGCCTTATTTGCGCCATCTTTTCTTTCAAGCATATTTTATCATTATTTATTTATTTTTTTTTTTGTAAGTTGTTGCGGTAGTGTAGGTGTTGCAATTCAACTATTCACCTGTATAGTGCTGTGATGTATTAGTAGCACCGAACAAACTTTGGTCACTGTCAAAGTTGCTGTGTACTCCTAGTCTTATGCAAAGCTATAGAAATGCTGGAAGCATTTACAGCTATGCAAATATGAATAAAGTGGATTTTCTAGATAATGGAGTAGGCGGTTATAAAAGTAAGTATACTTTGTTTTATTGTGGGTGCTATTATACACAGAAGGAGGTCTGTTTAGTTTAATATTTCATTTTTATGTGACAGACTGCCTTTAAAATCTCATGCAATATACTGTTTTTATAGAAGAAAAATGCTGAACAAAGTTCTAACAAATGCTTATAAACTTTATTGGATAAAACGACCGAAAGTTGTCTGGAAACAATAGGGCATTACAAAATTGTACAAAACCAGGAAAATACATTGAAAATCTATATTTAAGATTAATCAGGTCCTATGTGTATATGCAGTAAGATAGTGTTCTGTCAATATAAGACTATTTGCATAAATCATATACTGTATCACACATAGTAGACCTTTAACCCCTTCACGACCGCGGGCCGTAAAATTACGTCCTATTTTAACGTGACTTAACGACCAGGGACGTAATTTTACGGCCTAAACTTCATTTGATTGCCGTGGCCATAGCAACGGCTTTCAAATGATGTCCCCTGCTGTTTCTTACAGCAGGGGACCTTTGCTTGACCCCAGGGGGGGCGGCATCGCCACCCCCTATCGACGATCGATGTGATTGGCTGTTCAAATCTGAACCGCCAACCACATCGATCGCACTAATTTCGGCAAAAATAATGCCCGAATTAGTGCGATCCTGTGAGATCCAGCTATGAGATGCCGCAGCTGCAGCAGCATATCATAGGTGGACCTCAAACATGCCGCCCCCAGCCCCTGCAGCACTGATTGGAGCGATCGTGCTATGACGCGCAATCGCTCCAATCAGTGTGCAGTGGGGCGGTCTGATCTGCCGGTGGCCGCCCTCCCCAGGCCTGTGCTGCTCTGGGGACCCTCCCCCAACATGGCTGCAGCGTGGAGTGACTGGTACTTTTGGTACCACGCCACCGCTGCTGCCGCCGCAGACGCCGCCTCTGCTGTCACCGCGCCAGCTCCAAAGGTAAGTATTGCGCTCCGGCGATGGCCCCTGCGCGCTCCCGTGAAGGCCCCTGCGCGCTCCCGTGAAGGCCCCTGCCCGTGCCCCCCCCCCGATCTGCCCCCCTACGCCCCGATCTGCCCCCCTACGCCCCGATCTGCCCCCCCCGGCATCCCGATCTGCTACCACCGCTGCTGCTGCAAAGTGAGTACTGTGCTCACTTTGCAGCCCGTGCGCGCTCCCGTGGTGCCCCTGCGCGCTGCCGTGATAGCCCCTGCCGTGCCCCCCCCGCGATCTGCTCCCCCCAACCACCCTCCCCCCCCCCCCGACATCCCGATCCGCTCCCCCTGCGATCTGACTGCCTCCCCCATTATTTCTATTCTGCTTCTGCAGCTCCCTCTCCGGTCTCCCCCTCTGCTCTCCCCCCCTCCCCCTCTGCTCTCCCCCCCTCCCCCTCTGCTCTCCCCCCCTCCCCCTCTGCTCTCCCCCTCTGCTCTCCCCCCTCCCCCTCTGCTCTCACCCCCCCCTGTCCCCCTCTGCTCTCCCCCGACGTCCTCTTACCTGTCTTCACCGGCCTGATCACATCTGCGTCCATCGCTGGGTCCTTCCTGGGCATTCTGCTGATCTGCCTGCTGCTCCTGTAAAGCTGTCCATCTCTCTGCCATCTGTTCCTCTGCAGCTCTTCTGGTCAGTGATCCTCCTGCTAGTCCTCTGGGTACTGTGAGTATAACTTTTTTTTTTTTTCCGTATCCCCTGTCCATTTTTACACCTCATCCGTCCGTGCGTCCCGCCAAGCGCTGATCAGGGATGCAGATAACGGATCGGCATCCCTGCTCAATTTTTGGCGTGACTTTTTTTTCCGTATCCCCGACGCTTTTTGTATCGCATCCGTCCGTGCGTCCCGCCAAGCGCTGATCAGGGATGCAGATAACGGATCGGCATCCATGGTCAATTTTTGGCGTGACTTTTTTTTCCGTATTCACGACGCTTTTTGTATCGCATCCGTCCGTGCGTCCCGCCGAGCGCTGATCAGGGATGCAGATAACGGATCGGCATCCCTGCTCAATTTTTGGCGTGACTTTTTTCCGTATTCGCGACGCTTTTTGTATCGCATCCGTCCGTGCGTCCCGCCGAGCGCTGATTAGGGATGCAGATAACGGATCGGCATCCCTGCTCAATTTTTGGCGTGACTTTTTTCCGTATTCGCGACGCTTTTTGTATCGCATCCGTCCGTGCGTCCCGCCGAGCGCAGATCAGGGATGCAGATAACGGATCGGCATCCCTGCTCAATTTTTGGCGTGACTTTTTTTTCCGTATCCCCGACGCTTTTTGTATCGCATCCGTGCGTCCCGCCGAGCGCTGATTAGGGATGCAGATAACGGATCGGCATCCCTGCTCAATTTTTGGCGTGACTTTTTTCCGTATCCCCGACGCTTTTTGTATCGCGTCCGTCCGTGCGTCCCGCCGAGCGCTGATCAGGGATGCAGATAACGGATCGGCATCCCTGCTCAATTTTTGGCGTGACTTTTTTCCGTATTCGCGACGCTTTTTGTATCGCATCCGTCCGTGCGTCCCGCCGAGCGCAGATCAGGGATGCAGATAACGGATCGGCATCCCTGCTCAATTTTTGGCGTGACTTTTTTTTCCGTATCCCCGACGCTTTTTGTATCGCATCCGTCCGTGCGTCCCGCCAAGCGCTGATCAGGGATGCACATAACGTATCTGCATCCATGGTCAATTTTTGGCGTGACTTTTTTTTTTTACGTATCCCCGACGCTTTTTTTTATCGCATCCGACCGTGCGTCCTGCAGCGGCCGATCAGTGCACTGCGTTTGAAAAGTCAAATGGCGCTCCTTCTCTTCTGAGCCCCGCCATGCGCTCAAACAATTACTTTCCACCACATATGAGGTATCTGCGTACTCAGGAGAAAATGCACAATACATTTTATGGTGCATTTTTTCCTGTTACCCTTGTGAAAAAAAAAGCTACCTAGTTGAAGCAACCATTTTGTGGTAAAAAAAAAAAAAAATTCTTTTCACGGCTCAACGCTATAAACTTCTGTGAAGCCCCCAGGTGTTCAAAGTGCTCACCAAACATCTAGAAAAAATATTTGAGGGCTCTAGTTTCCAAAATGGTGTCACTTGTGGGGGAGCTCCACTGTTTAGGCACCATAGGGGGTCTCCAAACGTGACATGGCGTCCGCTAATGATTCCAACCAATTTTGCTGTCAAATGGCGCTCCTTCTCTTCTTAGCCCCGCCATGCGCCCAAACAATTACTTTCCACCACATATGAGGTATCTGCGTACTCAGGAGAAAATGCACAATACATTTTATGGTGCATTTTTTCCTGATAGCCTTGTGAAAAAAAAAGCTACCTAGTTGAAGCAACCGTTTTGTGGTAAAAAATTTTTTTTTTCTTTTCACGGCTCAACGCTATAAACTTCTGTGAAGCCCCCAGGTGTTCAAAGTGCTCACCAAACATCTAGAAAAATTATTTGAGGGCTCTAGTTTCCAAAATGGTGTCACTTGTGGGGGAGCTCCACTGTTTAGGCACCATAGGGGGTCTCCAAACGTGACATGGTGTCCGCTAATGATTCCAACCAATTTTGCTGTCAAATGGCGCTCCTTCTCTTCTGAGCCCCGCCATGCGCCCAAACAATTACTTTCCACCACATATGAGGTATCTGCGTACTCAGGAGAAAATGCACAATACATTTTATGGTGCATTTTTTCCTGTTACCCTTGTGAAAAAAAAAGCTACCTAGTTGAAGCAACCGTTTTGTGGTAAAAAAAATTTTTTTTCTTTTCACGGCTCAACGCTATAAACTTTTGTGAAGCCCCCAGAGGTTCAAAGTGCTCACCAAACATCTAGAAAAATTATTTGAGGCCTCTAGTTTCCAAAATGGGGTCACTTGTGGGGGAGCTCCATTGTTTAGGCACCTCAGGGGGTCTTCAAACCCGACTTGGCGTCCGCTAACAGGTGCAGCTAATTTTGCACTCAAAAATTCAAATGGCGCTCCTTGCCTTCCGAGCACTGCTGTGTGTCCAAACATTTGATTTCCACCACATATGAGGTATCTGCGTACTCAGGAGAAAATGCACAATACATTTTATGGTGCATTTTTTCCTGTTACCCTTGTGAAAAAAAAAGCTACCTAGTTGAAGCAACCGTTTTGTGGTAAAAAAAATTTTTTTTCTTTTCACGGCTCAACGCTATAAACTTTTGTGAAGCCCCCAGGGGTTCAAAGTGCTCACCAAACATCTAGAAAAATTATTTGAGGCCTCTAGTTTCCAAAATGGGGTCACTTGTGGGGGAGCTCCATTGTTTAGGCACCTCAGGGGGTCTTCAAACCCGACATGGCGTCCGCTAACAGGTGCAGCTAATTTTGCACTCAAAAATTCAAATGGCGCTCCTTGCCTTCCGAGCACTGCTGTGTGTCCAAACATTTGATTTCCACCACATATGAGGTATCTGCGTACTCAGGAGAAAATGCACAATACATTTTATGGTGCATTTTTTCCTGTTACCCTTGTGAAAAAAAAAGCTACCTAGTTGAAGCAACCGTTTTGTGGTAAAAAATTTTTTTTTTCTTTTCACGGCTCAACGCTATAAACTTTTGTGAAGCCCCCAGGGGTTCAAAGTGCTCACCAAACATCTAGAAAAATTATTTGAGGCCTCTAGTTTCCAAAATGGGGTCACTTATGGGGGAGCTCCATTGTTTAGGCACCTCAGGGGGTCTTCAAACCCGACATGGCGTCCGCTAATGAGTGCAGCTAATTTTGCGTTCAAAAATTCAAATGGCGCTCCTTCCCTTCCGAGCTCTGCCGTGCGCCCAAACAATTGATTTTTACCACATATGGGGTATCAGCGTACTCAGGAGAACATGCACAATAAATTGTATTGTGTACTTTCTCTTTTCTCCCTTGTAAAAATGAAAATTTTATGGCTAAAGTAACATTTTTGTGTTAAAAAGTAAAATTTTCATTTTTTCCTTCCACATTGCTTTGGTTCCTGTGAAGCACCTAAAGGGTTAATAATCTTATTGGATGTGGTTTTGAGCAGTGTGAGGGGTGTAGTTTTTAGAATGGGGTCACTTTTGGGTATTTTCTGTCACCTCGGCCTCTCAAAGTCACTTCAAATGTGATGTGGTCCCTAAAAAAATTATTTTGTAAATTTTGTTGGAAAAATGAGAATTTGCTGATGACCTTTGACCCCTTCTAACTTCCTAACGGAAAAAAAATTTGTTTCGAAAATTGCGCTGATGTAAAGTAGACATGTGGGAAATGTTATTTAGTAACTATTTTGTGTGACATATCTCTCAGATTTATGGGCATAAATTTTCAAAGTTTGAAATTTGCGAAATTTTCAAAATTTTCGCCAAATTTCCTAAATTTTCACAAATAAACGCAAAAAATATCGGCCTAAATTTACCACTGACATGAAGTACAATATGTCACGAAAAAACAATGTCAGAATCGCCAGGATCCGTTGAAGCGTTCCAGAGTTATAACCTGTCAAAGTGACACTGGTCAGAATTGCAAAAAATGGCCCGGTCATTAGGGTGTTTTAGTGGCCGGGGGTGAAGGGGTTAAAAAAAATAAATTCAAAAATGAATTACAGCCATGCAAAATTTCAAACAAACGTAAAGTGTCAGGTGCTATTGTGATGCCCTGGCCGGGCCAGGTAGTCACAGATACGTCCCCGCATTACACCCTTCCCTCACAGGTAACACACAGCCAAACGTTTAAACCCTAGTCACCTCCCTCAGGGCTTGATGGACACACCAGGGGGCGGAACCAGGCGGTTGGACACGCTCACCTAGGAGTTCAGCTAGCCTGGGGTGGGAAAGTAGTGAGAGGAGTTTTAGAGTTCAAGGAGAGTGGAGGTTAGGCCTGTGACAGGGCCTGAGGAAAACTGACAGGTGCCAGGGTTGGAGCCCTGGTGCCTTTGGCTAGGAGGCAGATGGCGGTCTCGTCTGCAGGAGCCGGGAAGACGGCACGGTGTGTAGCACCCCAGGGTTGCCACAGTAACAACACAAAGGGTTAACTCCCCCCACAACACCAATACCTCCAGGCCAGAAGGGGGAGACCAAGCTGCTTCCCTGTATATTCTGGTGTGGAGAGGAAGTGGTCAGTTTTTCAGTTTCAGTTCAGTCAGTTCAGTGCAGGGAGTGCAGTTCAGTTCCTGAGAGGACTGAGGAGAAGGATCTGTAGGTTGGAGCTGGGACAAGCTCACCTCAGGATCCGCTGACCAATTCCAGGCCAAAGCCAAGGGTCTGAGGAGAGGAGCCAGATAAAACAGAGGAACATACCTGGGGGACAGAGTATTGCTGAACTCACCCCAGTGGAGCACACAGAACAGATGCCGGATCCAAGGTTGTGCAGGTTACAAACTGTACAGTTAACAACAGAGAAGTGAAGATTCCACATTCTTCACCTTTACCACAGACACAGCAACACCGCAGAGTTCAGGAACATACAAGAAAGGATTCGAGTTGCCTGTCAGGTCGGTACCAGGGAGGAGAACAGGGCCGGCTGCCTAGTTTATACAGCAGCAGGGCCACACACACAGTGCAGATAAGGAAGCCAAACGACCCGGCTGGGTGGGAGAAACCCTGAACCCTTCACAGACTCCGTGGACAGTACTCTGCTGAATACTATCATGAGTAAAGGACAAAGAAACTGAAAAACCGTGAGTCTGCTTGTTTATTGTGCTCGTGTCTTGCACTCCCCCATAGACTATCACACTGCCCCGGGGAGAAGGCTTTACCCGTGGGGAGCTGTCCCATCTCAAGCTGCCATCGCAGCAGCGGTGGTCATCTCTGATAACATTCCACGGGTGGCGTCACGTACATAACTACTTTTTTATTGTGGAACCAGGGATCACAGACCGGGTCACGACACCGTGATCCCCTTTTCAGAAGCGACCCCTTGGCCCGGTTCTGGGTATCCCCTTAACCCCTGGTGACACAACTTTGGCGTCACGAACAGGATCCGGGCACACAAAATGAAAGTCTGAGACAAAATGATGCTGGTGAAACAATCCGCTTATTTTTTATTTTGGTGCAAAGGTCAAAAATAATAGATGCAATTTTTTCTAACGTTTCGGCCCCTGTCTATAGGCCTTCGTCAGAGAAATCTACAATGAAGCAATACAGAAAGAAAAAAAAGGATGTTCATAAAAGCATTATCATAATATCGCACATCTGCAGCATATAGAATAAATGAGAACGGTTTACATGATATGCACCAGAGTAAATCTGGAAATTTGAACACGTCATGAAATAGAGAATTTACCCATTCCATATAAAACATGTTAGTTTTTCTTGATTTTACATTACATATAACAAGAGAGACAGACCACAACAAGGTAAATTCGAGAACGTACCTATATGGTCAAAAAAGATAAATATGTAAGGTTCCCACAGAGAGGAGATCCAAATATAACAAATGAAATGCCTAAAAAATAGACACGGATTTTATTACAATGAAACCCAACATATATTACAAAGAGAAATTTATTTTCGGGAAAGAGTGTATTTCCCTGCATAGTGTAGCGGCGACGGAAAACCAGAGGAATAGCAACAGAGATACAAGAACGAGGTCAGAAAATTGTACCAGGTGGTTAGAGAGAGGTAAATAAGGTAGAAAAAAGATAGAAAAAGGAAGTAAAGAGAGGGTGAATAGAAAAAGATAAATAGAGATAGAATGCTCTGAAAAAAAGATAGATCAAGATGGATCAGAATAGAACTACCTTTGCTGTTGATCAAATGTTGATATGTCAGAGAACGGAGATAAGGACTCCTGCTCCAGAGGTAAGTATAAGTATTATGATATCCACTAGTCAGTGCTGTGATAAGAGATATACAACAATAAAAGTTATGTAATCGGATCCCGTTCTAGAGACCATCAATAATAGTACAAGAAAATGTACTTACCCACAGGGTATCTTATACTACAAGGTCGATAACCGCCTCCAAATACAGGGATGACATGATGTCCATGTACTCAAACCTACTAGTATAAACATATATCAATATATAGGTGTATATCTGCAAAGATGGACAACCATGTGATGATGTAAAGACCACAAACCGCATAAGTGTGAGTTGGAATGGATCTACGTAGGTCTGCTGGTGGTACTGCAATCCTAGTAACTGATTCAACGATAGAAGCTTGGTATGGCTGATGAATGCACTATAGAAGAAATGTACCGACAGAAAAATATATATATCAAATGTGTACATCCAATGATCCAAAATAGGGAGTCTCAAGTATTCAAAGGTAATACATACCGCCCGAAAAGTGAGCTAATTGCACATAGGTAACTACAAGAGTAGCCACCCGGAGGGTTACAATACTACCATATACCGCAATGTATTGCCTGCAAGACGTATAAAAAGAAATCTGTCACAGACCAGCAGCATAGGGGAAAAAAGAAGTGCAAAATCAATTCAACACACCTGATCAGCTGTTAAAGGTAAAGATGAGAAATTTAAGTAGGGCTCGTCACATGCCTGAAAGTAAAGGATACGTGAGAGATAGGAATCAACCAACATGAATAGAAAGATAGTAAGAGGCCATGGACGTAACTGTACCTGAGGAACGAGAGAATCTCAAAAGTATAGGTTGTGACCGCTGTCTCCCAGTGAATCTCCGTGGTGTGTAAGGTAATGGGATGCCCGCCTTTTTATACAAATCGAATCAGCTGTGAGTACGGATTAGTGACGTCAAGACTTGCCGTGGTGCGTGCTGCCCATGCGCGGAGGAACCAACGGGGCTCATCGGCGCATGCGCCTGCCGCATCCACAGACAGCCCATATGTATGACAAGCGACGTGACGATAACGGTGGGGCGGGACATCCGGTCTGTGAACCGCACCGTGGAACGCTCCATCGCCCATGCGCAGAAGGGCCCCCAGGCCGATCGGCGCATGCGCAAGTGGTGATTATCCGAAAACATAAGGAAAAGGAGAAACGGGCCGGGCGCACGCGCAGACTGGCCGTGTAAAGGACATGACCGCGCATGAGCGGGCTCACTTCTCCCCAGTGCGTGAGGCCGGCCAGGCATTCCGTGTAGTCAATATAACATCTGTGATGTGTGATCGTGCAACAGTCACTGCGCCTGTAAAAAAGAAGAATACTAGAATTAGTCACTGAAAGGCGGTGAAATGACCAGATCAACACCAGTAAAAGACATGAAGGAGACTTATAGGGTTAAAAGAAATAAAGAGAGAAGAGAAATGAAGAGAGTGAAGAAATGAAAAGACGAGGAGCAGGGGAAGAAAAGATGGATAACATAAAGAGGTTATTATAAATAAAAATAAATATAAAAATAGATGAAATGAAATAGAGAGCCATGGAATAAAATGAAATGAAACGATATATGAAATAAACGAGAAAAGAAAAAAATAAGATTAAATAAAAGAGTTAAATGATAAAACTAGTAGAGACAAAAAGAAAATAAATCAAAAATAGATATATAAAACATAAAATCAAAATCAAAAATAGAAAGTAGAAGATAAAAAATAGATGCAAAATAAAAAATAAAAAATAAACAATAAACAATAAAAAATAAAAAATAAAAAATAAATAGAAAGAAATGATAATAAATGAATAACAGATGATAATGAAAAAAGAATTATAATGGAAATAAAATATAAAAAGTAAAAAATAATAATGATAAAAATTAGAAAATAAAAAATAATAAAAAATAAAAATATAATACACAATAAAAGAAAAGAAAGAAGAAAAAAGAAAAACAAAGAAAAAAAGGAAGAGAAGGAAAAAGGCAAGAGAAGAGGAGAAAAAGAGAAAATAAAAAGAAAAAGAAATATTCAGACAGCAGTGTCATATAGGATGAATCCCCCGTTCGAAAAATATTCACTCTAGACAAAGACCTCGTATTCACGATTAAGACCCAATGGTTCTAATGTTTGTAGGGTATATATCCAAAAGGCCTCCCGTTCTTTTAATTTCTGTATCCTGTTGCCACCTCTCCTAGGTTGTGACACATGTTCAAGAACTTGGTATCTCAATTGTGCTACCGTGTGACCCATCTGATGGAAATGTGCTGGAATAGGTAAGAGTGTCTGCTTACACCTAATCGTAGACTTATGTTTACTAATGCGGTCCCGGATATGCTGGGTGGTCTCCCCAACATATCCGAGACCGCACGGACATTTAATTAGATACACGACGTATGATGAATCACATGTAAAGAAGCCCTTAATGTGAAAAATCCTGCCAGTTCGGGGGTGAGAGAAAGTATTCCCTTTGGTAATGTTAGAGCATTGGATACAATGTAGACATGGGTAATTACCAGTGCGAGTCGTCAATAAGGTAGTTTGACGCGCTGTTCTAATCTGTGACCCAATGTCTGCTCGTACCAATGTGTCTCTCAAGTTCTTAGGGCGTTTGTTGCAAAAAAGGGGTTTATTCTGGAATTCAGGAATGCCAGGATAGGCCCTTGTCAATAATGACCAGTGTTTAAGGATGGCACCCCTAATGTGTGCCTGAAAGGGATGATATGTTGCAACAAAAGTTGCACGTGGGCCTTGTACTGCATCCGTTTGTCTATGAGAAATCCCTGCAGTAGCGATCTGTCGTGGGTACCCCCTTGCCATAAATTTCTCACCCATTTCCGTTTCGCGTTTTTCACGGATCTCCGGATCCGATACTATGCGATTAACCCGCATTATTTGCGAAAGTGGTAACGCCTTTTTAATATGGGCAGGATGTGCACTGGTATAATGCAGCAAACTATTCCTATCTGTGGGTTTAGTGTACAGGTCCGTAGAGATGACTCCCGTGGTAGATTTCAAGATGAGAACATCTAAGAAGTTCATTTTATGTTGGTCACAGTTCAGGGTAAACTTTAATTTAGGTAAACATTCATTGAGATCAGAATAGAATGTCTCTAATTGGGATCTGTCTCCATGCCATATCATAAAAATATCATCAATGTATCTGCGCCATGTAATCACATGCGCAGAATACATTGGATGAGTGTAGACAAAAGTTTCTTCAAAATGGGACATAAATATGTTGGCATAAGGTGGTGCTACATTTGATCCCATGGCAGTACCCTGTATCTGTACATAAAATTGGTCCTGAAAAAGGAAAAAGTTATTGTGTAACACTATTGTCAGGAGATCTATCACAAACTTTTTCTGATGAGGGGATATATTCTCATGTCTATCCAGAAAAGAGGAAACCGCCTCAATCCCCTGTTGATGATTAATGCTTGTGTAGAGACTACTAACATCAAGTGTCACCAAGATATTGTTAGTGGTTCTCAGAAAGTGCAGAAAGTCATTAGTGTCCTTAATGTATGAAGGGATGGACGGTATCAGAGGGTTAAGAATTCTCTCCAATGTAATGGCCAAAGGTGATAGCACTGACTCCGTAGAGGCCACGATAGGGCGTCCTGGAGGATGGTTAAGATTCTTGTGAATTTTCGGCAATGTGTAAAATACTGGAGTAATTGGAAAATCTTTCACAAGGAATTCTGATAGTTTCTTATCGATAGTACCAAGTCCCAAATGTTCATCAATAAAATGTCTAATGAGTTCCCTAATCTTACTCGTAGGATCTCTTGGGATTGGTCTATATGTAGTGTCATCCTCCAATTGACCCAGTATCTCAGTGACATAATATTCTTTATCCATCACAACGATTGCTCCGCCCTTATCAGCAGGTTTAATTACCAATTTCTGGTTTGTTCTTAGACTATTAAGAGCCTGGGACTCTTCAGGTGTAAGATTATTACGGATGTGCAAATCACCATTCTTAATTTCACTAATGACTTTCTTTGTGTCTGTTGTGACAAAACCAATGAATGTCTCTACCGGATGGTGCGTTTTGGGGGGCTGGAAAGTACTAGGAATTGTTAATTTAAGATCCTTAAGTCTGAATACATCCGGGCTCATAGTAGGAGGAGTAGACTCACTAAAGTTTAGAGTGGAAAAGTGCGTCTTCAATCTAAGGGACCGGAAGAAGCGTCTGAGTTCCTGGTCAAGAGTGAACTCATGGAAGGCTGGAGTGGGGCAGAAGGAGAGACCCTTCTGTAGTATGTTCGACTCTGTGGGTGAGAGGTGGTAGGACGAAATGTTGTACAGTATGTTTGTCCTACCTGAGAGCGAGTCGTCACCTTGTAGGGGGCCCCTTGATTTCCTTTTCCCCCTCCTCGTCTTTCTCTTTGAGGGCGACGAGGTCCTAAAAAAGAAGACGATGACCCACGAGATAGACTGTGATCGCTATCAGAGCTATTGGAACCAGAGTACGGTCCATAGTATGGCTGTCTGCGATCCTGAAGATCCTGGAAACGCCATTTGTAAACGCGGTTCTTGGAGTAATCCTCCTGGTCCCGCATGAACTTAGATCTCTTACGATCCTGTAATGTTTTCCTAAAGTCCGCAATAGAATCCTGTGTTCGTGTCTTCATGTTATTCCACTCAGTGGACGGAAGAGTGTTACTTAATTGGTCCTCAATACTACGGATCCTTTCTTCCACATCTCGTAGTTCCTGTTGCAAAAAATCAATAGTCAGGATGATAATATCCATGGAACACTTATTCAGTATTCCCTCAAATTTGTCACAATATGTAGCATTGTCGGCAAATAGCGTGGGACGAAGGGGAACCCGTAAGCCGCGGGGTATTCTCTTAGTTTTATGATATTCTGCCAATGTCGTAGAATGAAGTTCAAACGCCGTTTGCTTGCGGAGAATCTTCTCATAATCCCTGGATTTCGTCTCTTCTGCCGGGATAGATAAAAAAGTATTGGGAGTGGTGACTTTCGCCAATATGGTCGAAGTCTCTTCCTCATTAAATGAGAGTGTAGAAAAAGACATCATAAACGTAATGTGGATAGAAAAATAGGAGCCCAGACTAAAATTATCAAACTTCCAAATGCTAGAGTCTGGCTCACTGGTCAGGTAGGTGCACCGAGAAAAATCAGCATATAATAAGGTAAGCTCGGGCACACAAAATGAAAGTCTGAGACAAAATGATGCTGGTGAAACAATCCGCTTATTTTTTATTTTGGTGCAAAGGTCAAAAATAATAGATGCAATTTTTTCTAACGTTTCGGCCCCTGTCTATAGGCCTTCGTCAGAGAAATCTACAATGAAGCAATACAGAAAGAAAAAAAAGGATGTTCATAAAAGCATTATCATAATATCGCACATCTGCAGCATATAGAATAAATGAGAACGGTTTACATGATATGCACCAGAGTAAATCTGGATATTTGAACACGTCATGAAATAGAGAATTTACCCATTCCATATAAAACATGTTAGTTTTTCTTGATTTTACATTACATATAACAAGAGAGACAGACCACAACAAGGTAAATTCGAGAACGTACCTATATGGTCAAAAAAGATAAATATGTAAGGTTCCCACAGAGAGGAGATCCAAATATAACAAATGAAATGCCTAAAAAATAGACACGGATTTTATTACAATGAAACCCAACATATATTACAAAGAGAAATTTATTTTCGGGAAAGAGTGTATTTCCCTGCATAGTGTAGCGGCGACGGACAACCAGAGGAATAGCAACAGAGATACAAGAACGAGGTCAGAAAATTGTACCAGGTGGTTAGAGAGAGGTAAATAAGGTAGAAAAAAGATAGAAAAAGGAAGTAAAGAGAGGGTGAATAGAAAAAGATAAATAGAGATAGAATGCTCTTTTTCTTTTTCTTTTTATTTTCTCTTTTTCTCCTCTTCTCTTGCCTTTTTCCTTCTCTTCCTTTTATTCTTTGTTTTTCTTTTTTCTTCTTTTTTTTCTTTTATTGTGTATTATATTTTTATTTTTTATTATTTTTTATTTTTTATTTTCTAATTTTTATCATTATTATTTTTTACTTTTTATATTTTATTTCCATTATAATTCTTTTTTCATTATCATCTGTTATTCATTTATTATCATTTCTTTCTATTTAGTTTATATTTTTTATTTTTTATTGTTTATTGTTTATTTTTTATTTTTTATTTTGCATCTATTTTTTATCTTCTACTTTCTATTTTTGATTTTATGTTTTATATATCTATTTTTGATTTATTTTCTTTTTGTCTCTACTAGTTTTATCATTTAACTCTTTTATTTAATCTTATTTTTTTCTTTTCTCGTTTATTTCATATATCGTTTCATTTCATTTTATTCCATGGCTCTCTATTTCATTTAATCTATTTTTATATTTATTTTTATTTATAATAACCTCTTTATGTTATCCATCTTTTCTTCCCCTGCTCCTCGTCTTTTCATTTCTTCACTCTCTTCATTTCTCTTCTCTCTTTATTTCTTTTAACCCTATAAGTCTCAAATATCCAGATTTACTCTGGTGCATATCATGTAAACCGTTCTCATTTATTTATTTTGACCTTTGCACCAAAATAAAAAATAAGCGGATTGTTTCACCAGCATCATTTTGTCTCAGACTTTCATTTTGTGTGCCCGAGCTTACCTTATTATATGCTGATTTTTCTCGGTGCACCTACCTGACCAGTGAGCCAGACTCTAGCATTTGGAAGTTTGATAATTTTAGTCTGGGCTCCTATTTTTCTATCCACATTACGTTTATGATGTCTTTTTCTACACTCTCATTTAATGAGGAAGAGACTTCGACCATATTGGCGAAAGTCACCACTCCCAATACTTTTTTATCTATCCCGGCAGAAGAGACGAAATCCAGGGATTATGAGAAGATTCTCCGCAAGCAAACGGCGTTTGAACTTCATTCTACGACATTGGCAGAATATCATAAAACTAAGAGAATACCCCGCGGCTTACGGGTTCCCCTTCGTCCCACGCTATTTGCCGACAATGCTACATATTGTGACAAATTTGAGGGAATACTGAATAAGTGTTCCATGGATATTATCATCCTGACTATTGATTTTTTGCAACAGGAACTACGAGATGTGGAAGAAAGGATCCGTAGTATTGAGGACCAATTAAGTAACACTCTTCCGTCCACTGAGTGGAATAACATGAAGACACGAACACAGGATTCTATTGCGGACTTTAGGAAAACATTACAGGATCGTAAGAGATCTAAGTTCATGCGGGACCAGGAGGATTACTCCAAGAACCGCGTTTACAAATGGCGTTTCCAGGATCTTCAGGATCGCAGACAGCCATACTATGGACCGTACTCTGGTTCCAATAGCTCTGATAGCAATCACAGTCTATCTCGTGGGTCATCGTCTTCTTTTTTAGGACTTCGTTGCCCTCAAAGAGAAAGACGAGGAGGGGGAAAAGGAAATCAAGGGGCCCCCTACAAGGTGACGACTCGCTCTCAGGTAGGACAAACATACTGTACAACATTTCGTCCTACCACCTCTCACCCACAGAGTCGAACATACTACAGAAGGGTCTCTCCTTCTGCCCCACTCCAGCCTTCCATGAGTTCACTCTTGACCAGGAACTCAGACGCTTCTTCCGGTCCCTTAGATTGAAGACGCACTTTTCCACTCTAAACTTTAGTGAGTCTACTCCTCCTACTATGAGCCCGGATGTATTCAGACTTAAGGATCTTAAATTAACAATTCCTAGTACTTTCCAGCCCCCCAAAACGCACCATCCGGTAGAGACATTCATTGGTTTTGTCACAACAGACACAAAGAAAGTCATTAGTGAAATTAAGGATGGTGATTTGCACATCCGTAATAATCTTACACCTGAAGAGTCCCAGGCTCTTAATAGTCTAAGAACAAACCAGAAATTGGTAATTAAACCTGCTGATAAGGGCGGAGCAATCGTTGTGATGGATAAAGAATATTATGTCACTGAGATACTGGGTCAATTGGAGGATGACACTACATATAGACCAATCCCAAGAGATCCTACGAGTAAGATTAGGGAACTCATTAGACATCTTATTGATGAACATTTGGGACTTGGTACTATCGATAAGAAACTATCAGAATTCCTTGTGAAAGATTTTCCAATTACTCCAGTATTTTACACATTGCCGAAAATTCACAAGAATCTTAACCATCCTCCAGGACGCCCTATCGTGGCCTCTACGGAGTCAGTGCTATCACCTTTGGCCATTACATTGGAGAGAATTCTTAACCCTCTGATACCGTCCATCCCTTCATACATTAAGGACACTAATGACTTTCTGCACTTTCTGAGAACCACTAACAATATCTCTTCTGATGATATCTTGGTGACACTTGATGTTAGTAGTCTCTACACAAGCATTAATCATCAACAGGGGATTGAGGCGGTTTCCTCTTTTCTGGATAGACATGAGAATATATCCCTTCATCAGAAAAAGTTTGTGATAGATCTCCTGACAATAGTGTTACACAATAACTTTTTCCTTTTTCAGGACCAATTTTATGTACAGATACAGGGTACTGCCATGGGATCAAATGTAGCACCACCTTATGCCAACATATTTATGTCCCATTTTGAAGAAACTTTTGTCTACACTCATCCAATGTATTCTGCGCATGTGATTACATGGTGCAGATACATTGATGATATTTTTATGATATGGCATGGAGACAGATCCCAATTAGAGACATTCTATTCTGATCTCAATGAATGTTTACCTAAATTAAAGTTTACCCTGAACTGTGACCAACATAAAATGAACTTCTTAGATGTTCTCATCTTGAAATCTACCACGGGAGTCATCTCTACGGACCTGTACACTAAACCCACAGATAGGAATAGTTTGCTGCATTATACCAGTGCACATCCTGCCCATATTAAAAAGGCGTTACCACTTTCGCAAATAATGCGGGTTAATCGCATAGTATCGGATCCGGAGATCCGTGAAAAACGCGAAACGGAAATGGGTGAGAAATTTATGGCAAGGGGGTACCCACGACAGATCGCTACTGCAGGGATTTCTCATAGACGAACGGATGCAGTACAAGGCCCACGTGCAACTTTTGTTGCAACATATCATCCCTTTCAGGCACACATTAGGGGTGCCATCCTTAAACACTGGTCATTATTGACAAGGGCCTATCCTGGCATTCCTGAATTCCAGAATAAACCCCTTTTTTGCAACAAACGCCCTAAGAACTTGAGAGACACATTGGTACGAGCAGACATTGGGTCACAGATTAGAACAGCGCGTCAAACTACCTTATTGACGACTCGCACTGGTAATTACCCATGTCTACATTGTATCCAATGCTCTAACATTACCAAAGGGAATACTTTCTCTCACCCCCGAACTGGCAGGATTTTTCACATTAAGGGCTTCTTTACATGTGATTCATCATACGTCGTGTATCTAATTAAATGTCCGTGCGGTCTCGGATATGTTGGGGAGACCACCCAGCATATCCGGGACCGCATTAGTAAACATAAGTCTACGATTAGGTGTAAGCAGACACTCTTACCTATTCCAGCACATTTCCATCAGATGGGTCACACGGTAGCACAATTGAGATACCAAGTTCTTGAACATGTGTCACAACCTAGGAGAGGTGGCAACAGGATACAGAAATTAAAAGAACGGGAGGCCTTTTGGATATATACCCTACAAACATTAGAACCATTTGGTCTTAATCGTGAATACGAGGTCTTTGTCTAGAGTGAATATTTTTCGAACGGGGGATTCATCCTATATGACACTGCTGTCTGAATATTTCTTTTTCTTTTTATTTTCTCTTTTTCTCCTCTTCTCTTGCCTTTTTCCTTCTCTTCCTTTTTTTCTTTGTTTTTCTTTTTTCTTCTTTCTTTTCTTTTATTGTGTATTATATTTTTATTTTTTATTATTTTTTATTTTTTATTTTCTAATTTTTATCATTATTATTTTTTACTTTTTATATTTTATTTCCATTATAATTCTTTTTTCATTATCATCTGTTATTCATTTATTATCATTTCTTTCTATTTAGCTTTTATTTTTTATTTTTTATTGTTTATTGTTTATTTTTTATTTTTTATTTTGCATCTATTTTTTATCTTCTACTTTCTATTTTTGATTTTATGTTTTATATATCTATTTTTGATTTATTTTCTTTTTGTCTCTACTAGTTTTATCATTTAACTCTTTTATTTAATCTTATTTTTTTCTTTTCTCGTTTATTTCATATATCGTTTCATTTCATTTTATTCCATGGCTCTCTATTTCATTTCATCTATTTTTATATTTATTTTTATTTATAATAACCTCTTTATGTTATCCATCTTTTCTTCCCCTGCTCCTCGTCTTTTCATTTCTTCACTCTCTTCATTTCTCTTCTCTCTTTATTTCTTTTAACCCTATAAGTCTCAAATATCCAGATTTACTCTGGTGCATATCATGTAAACCGTTCTCATTTATTTATTTTGACCTTTGCACCAAAATAAAAAATAAGCGGATTGTTTCACCAGCATCATTTTGTCTCAGACTTTCATTTTGTGTGCCCGAGCTTACCTTATTATATGCTGATTTTTCTCGGTGCACCTACCTGACCAGTGAGCCAGACTCTAGCATTTGGAAGTTTGATAATTTTAGTCTGGGCTCCTATTTTTCTATCCACATTACGTTTATGATGTCTTTTTCTACACTCTCATTTAATGAGGAAGAGACTTCGACCATATTGGCGAAAGTCACCACTCCCAATACTTTTTTATCTATCCCGGCAGAAGAGACGAAATCCAGGGATTATGAGAAGATTCTCCGCAAGCAAACGGCGTTTGAACTTCATTCTACGACATTGGCAGAATATCATAAAACTAAGAGAATACCCCGCGGCTTACGGGTTCCCCTTCGTCCCACGCTATTTGCCGACAATGCTACATATTGTGACAAATTTGAGGGAATACTGAATAAGTGTTCCATGGATATTATCATCCTGACTATTGATTTTTTGCAACAGGAACTACGAGATGTGGAAGAAAGGATCCGTAGTATTGAGGACCAATTAAGTAACACTCTTCCGTCCACTGAGTGGAATAACATGAAGACACGAACACAGGATTCTATTGCGGACTTTAGGAAAACATTACAGGATCGTAAGAGATCTAAGTTCATGCGGGACCAGGAGGATTACTCCAAGAACCGCGTTTACAAATGGCGTTTCCAGGATCTTCAGGATCGCAGACAGCCATACTATGGACCGTACTCTGGTTCCAATAGCTCTGATAGCGATCACAGTCTATCTCGTGGGTCATCGTCTTCTTTTTTAGGACCTCGTCGCCCTCAAAGAGAAAGACGAGGAGGGGGAAAAGGAAATCAAGGGGCCCCCTACAAGGTGACGACTCGCTCTCAGGTAGGACAAACATACTGTACAACATTTCGTCCTACCACCTCTCACCCACAGAGTCGAACATACTACAGAAGGGTCTCTCCTTCTGCCCCACTCCAGCCTTCCATGAGTTCACTCTTGACCAGGAACTCAGACGCTTCTTCCGGTCCCTTAGATTGAAGACGCACTTTTCCACTCTAAACTTTAGTGAGTCTACTCCTCCTACTATGAGCCCAGATGTATTCAGACTTAAGGATCTTAAATTAACAATTCCTAGTACTTTCCAGCCCCCCAAAACGCACCATCCGGTAGAGACATTCATTGGTTTTGTCACAACAGACACAAAGAAAGTCATTAGTGAAATTAAGGATGGTGATTTGCACATCCGTAATAATCTTACACCTGAAGAGTCCCAGGCTCTTAATAGTCTAAGAACAAACCAGAAATTGGTAATTAAACCTGCTGATAAGGGCGGAGCAATCGTTGTGATGGATAAAGAATATTATGTCACTGAGATACTGGGTCAATTGGAGGATGACACTACATATAGACCAATCCCAAGAGATCCTACGAGTAAGATTAGGGAACTCATTAGACATCTTATTGATGAACATTTGGGACTTGGTACTATCGATAAGAAACTATCAGAATTCCTTGTGAAAGATTTTCCAATTACTCCAGTATTTTACACATTGCCGAAAATTCACAAGAATCTTAACCATCCTCCAGGACGCCCTATCGTGGCCTCTACGGAGTCAGTGCTATCACCTTTGGCCATTACATTGGAGAGAATTCTTAACCCTCTGATACCGTCCATCCCTTCATACATTAAGGACACTAATGACTTTCTGCACTTTCTGAGAACCACTAACAATATCTCTTCTGATGATATCTTGGTGACACTTGATGTTAGTAGTCTCTACACAAGCATTAATCATCAACAGGGGATTGAGGCGGTTTCCTCTTTTCTGGATAGACATGAGAATATATCCCCTCATCAGAAAAAGTTTGTGATAGATCTCCTGACAATAGTGTTACACAATAACTTTTTCCTTTTTCAGGACCAATTTTATGTACAGATACAGGGTACTGCCATGGGATCAAATGTAGCACCACCTTATGCCAACATATTTATGTCCCATTTTGAAGAAACTTTTGTCTACACTCATCCAATGTATTCTGCGCATGTGATTACATGGTGCAGATACATTGATGATATTTTTATGATATGGCATGGAGACAGATCCCAATTAGAGACATTCTATTCTGATCTCAATGAATGTTTACCTAAATTAAAGTTTACCCTGAACTGTGACCAACATAAAATGAACTTCTTAGATGTTCTCATCTTGAAATCTACCACGGGAGTCATCTCTACGGACCTGTACACTAAACCCACAGATAGGAATAGTTTGCTGCATTATACCAGTGCACATCCTGCCCATATTAAAAAGGCGTTACCACTTTCGCAAATAATGCGGGTTAATCGCATAGTATCGGATCCGGAGATCCGTGAAAAACGCGAAACGGAAATGGGTGAGAAATTTATGGCAAGGGGGTACCCACGACAGATCGCTACTGCAGGGATT
Source organism: Anomaloglossus baeobatrachus (assembly GCF_048569485.1). NCBI lineage: Eukaryota > Metazoa > Chordata > Amphibia > Anura > Aromobatidae > Anomaloglossus > Anomaloglossus baeobatrachus. The sequence goes on along the minus strand of NC_134357.1, from coordinate 405,656,190 downwards.
TCTCATAGACAAACGGATGCAGTACAAGGCCCACGTGCAACTTTTGTTGCAACATATCATCCCTTTCAGGCACACATTAGGGGTGCCATCCTTAAACACTGGTCATTATTGACAAGGGCCTATCCTGGCATTCCTGAATTCCAGAATAAACCCCTTTTTTGCAACAAACGCCCTAAGAACTTGAGAGACACATTGGTACGAGCAGACATTGGGTCACAGATTAGAACAGCGCGTCAAACTACCTTATTGACGACTCGCACTGGTAATTACCCATGTCTACATTGTATCCAATGCTCTAACATTACCAAAGGGAATACTTTCTCTCACCCCCGAACTGGCAGGATTTTTCACATTAAGGGCTTCTTTACATGTGATTCATCATACGTCGTGTATCTAATTAAATGTCCGTGCGGTCTCGGATATGTTGGGGAGACCACCCAGCATATCCGGGACCGCATTAGTAAACATAAGTCTACGATTAGGTGTAAGCAGACACTCTTACCTATTCCAGCACATTTCCATCAGATGGGTCACACGGTAGCACAATTGAGATACCAAGTTCTTGAACATGTGTCACAACCTAGGAGAGGTGGCAACAGGATACAGAAATTAAAAGAACGGGAGGCCTTTTGGATATATACCCTACAAACATTAGAACCATTTGGTCTTAATCGTGAATACGAGGTCTTTGTCTAGAGTGAATATTTTTCGAATGGGGGATTCATCCTATATGACACTGCTGTCTAAATATTTCTTTTTCTTTTTATTTTCTCTTTTTCTCCTCTTTTGCCTTTTTCCTTCTCTTCCTTTTTTTCTTTGTTTTTCTTTTTTCTTCTTTCTTTTCTTTTATTGTGTATTATATTTTTATTTTTTATTATTTTTTATTTTTTATTTTCTAATTTTTATCATTATTATTTTTTACTTTTTATATTTTATTTCCATTATAATTCTTTTTTCATTATCATCTGTTATTCATTTATTATCATTTCTTTCTATTTAGTTTTTATTTTTTATTTTTTATTGTTTATTGTTTATTTTTTATTTTTTATTTTGCATCTATTTTTTATCTTCTACTTTCTATTTTTGATTTTGATTTTATGTTTTATATATCTATTTTTGATTTATTTTCTTTTTGTCTCTACTAGTTTTATCATTTAACTCTTTTATTTAATCTTATTTTTTTCTTTTCTCGTTTATTTCATATATTGTTTCATTTCATTTTATTCCATGGCTCTCTATTTCATTTCATCTATTTTTATATTTATTTTTATTTATAATAACCTCTTTATGTTATCCATCTTTTCTTCCCCTGCTCCTCGTCTTTTCATTTCTTCACTCTCTTCATTTCTCTTCTCTCTTTATTTCTTTTAACCCTATAAGTCTCCTTCATGTCTTTTACTGGTGTTGATCTGGTCATTTCACCGCCTTTCAGTGACTAATTCTAGTATTCTTCTTTTTTACAGGCGCAGTGACTGTTGCACGATCACACATCACAGATGTTATATTGACTACACGGAATGCCTGGCCGGCCTCACGCACTGGGGAGAAGTGAGCCCGCTCATGCGCGGTCATGTCCTTTACACGGCCAGTCTGCGCGTGCGCCCGGCCCGTTTCTCCTTTTCCTTATGTTTTCGGATAATCGCCACTTGCGCATGCGCCGATCGGCCTGGGGGCCCTTCTGCGCATGGGCGATGGAGCGTTCCACGGTGCGGTTCACAGACCGGATGTCCCGCCCCACCGTTATCGTCACGTCGCTTGTCATACATATGGGCTGTCTGTGGATGCGGCAGGCGCATGCGCCGATGAGCCCCGTTGGTTCCTCCGCGCATGGGCAGCACGCACCACGGCAAGTCTTGACGTCACTAATCCGTACTCACAGCTGATTCGATTTGTATAAAAAGGCGGGCATCCCATTACCTTACACACCACGGAGATTCACTGGGAGACAGCGGTCACAACCTATACTTTTGAGATTCTCTCGTTCCTCAGGTACAGTTACGTCCATGGCCTCTTACTATCTTTCTATTCATGTTGGTTGATTCCTATCTCTCACGTATCCTTTACTTTCAGGCATGTGACGAGCCCTACTTAAATTTCTCATCTTTACCTTTAACAGCTGATCAGGTGTGTTGAATTGATTTTGCACTTCTTTTTTCCCCTATGCTGCTGGTCTGTGACAGATTTCTTTTTATACGTCTTGCAGGCAATACATTGCGGTATATGGTAGTATTGTAACCCTCCGGGTGGCTACTCTTGTAGTTACCTATGTGCAATTAGCTCACTTTTCGGGCGGTATGTATTACCTTTGAATACTTGAGACTCCCTATTTTGGATCATTGGATGTACACATTTGATATATATATTTTTCTGTCGGTACATTTCTTCTATAGTGCATTCATCAGCCATACCAAGTTTCTATCGTTGAATCAGTTACTAGGATTGCAGTACCACCAGCAGACCTACGTAGATCCATTCCAACTCACACTTATGCGGTTTGTGGTCTTTACATCATCACATGGTTGTCCATCTTTGCAGATATACACCTATATATTGATATATGTTTATACTAGTAGGTTTGAGTACATGGACATCATGTCATCCCTGTATTTGGAGGCGGTTATCGACCTTGTAGTATAAGATACCCTGTGGGTACGTACATTTTCTTGTACTATTATTGATGGTCTCTAGAACGGGATCCGATTACATAACTTTTATTGTTGTATATCTCTTATCACAGCACTGACTAGTGGATATCATAATACTTATACTTACCTCTGGAGCAGGAGTCCTTATCTCCGTTCTCTGACATATCAACATTTGATCAACAGCAAAGGTAGTTCTATTCTGATCCATCTTGATCTATCTTTTTTTCAGAGCATTCTATCTCTATTTATCTTTTTCTATTCACCCTCTCTTTACTTCCTTTTTCTATCTTTTTTCTACCTTATTTACCTCTCTCTAACCACCTGGTACAATTTTCTGACCTCGTTCTTGTATCTCTGTTGCTATTCCTCTGGTTTTCCGTCGCCACTACACTATGCAGGGAAATACACTCTTTCCCGAAAATAAATTTCTCTTTGTAATATATGTTGGGTTTCATTGTAATAAAATCCGTGTCTATTTTTTAGGCATTTCATTTGTTATATTTGGATCTCCTCTCTGTGGGAACCTTACATATTTATCTTTTTTGACCATATAGGTACGTTCTCGAATTTACCTTGTTGTGGTCTGTCTCTCTTGTTATATGTAATGTAAAATCAAGAAAAACTAACATGTTTTATATGGAATGGGTAAATTCTCTATTTCATGACGTGTTCAAATATCCAGATTTACTCTGGTGCATATCATGTAAACCGTTCTCATTTATTCTATATGCTGCAGATGTGCGATATTATGATAATGCTTTTATGAACATCCTTTTTTTTCTTTCTGTATTGCTTCATTGTAGATTTCTCTGACGAAGGCCTATAGACAGGGGCCGAAACGTTAGAAAAAATTGCATCTATTATTTTTGACCTTTGCACCAAAATAAAAAATAAGCGGATTGTTTCACCAGCATCATTTTGTCTCAGACTTTCATTTTGTGTGCCCGAACTTACCTTATTATATGCTGATTTTTCTCGGTGCACCTACCTGACCAGTGAGCCAGACTCTAGCATTTGGAAGACGAACAGGATCCGGACTGGAACCGGCTGCAACCTGGGTGACGTGCGCCTGTAAAGACTTATTGCATCGAATAAAAGACTTGTCCTGTGAATTGTTGCAACAAAGAACGGACTTTAAACTTTGCGGAGATACCTGGAAAATCCAAAAACATCATTGGTAAAATTTTCCAGGTCCCATCTTGGATCGCGCCATTAGCTGCTACGCGCAGGGGGAACAGTGCGCCTAAACCAGGACTCCGCCCACCGCTTGCAGAGCAGGTGTGCTCCGTGCTATGACCCGAACGAAGATGCAGGAAAGTGCCCCAGGTTTGCTGTGAAGAAGACTGGTGAATTTAACTAAGGGGGTGCAAAGATGTCACAGCAGGGAGACGCTGTTGTACCCGGCGGTGCAGCAGCACCTATCATGCCGTTCCTGATGCCGTACACCCCGGGTGCAGTGTGGCTGCCGCGGTACTCAGGTGAGCCCAACACACTTAATGACTTTATCGGAAAGCTAAAAATCTACTACAGCATGTATCCCCTGACAGAAGCCCAGCGTGTCGGTATGCTGATGGGACAGTTAACCGGCAATGCCCAGCGAGAGGTTACGTCCTGGTCGGACGATGCAAAGGACACTGTTAAGCACATAATAGCTGCACTAAAAGCAGCTTTTGAATCCACTGCCGGCAGCCGGGCTAAAATGAGGTTCTTTGGATGCAAGCAAAAACCTAGAGAGAGCGCAAGAGACTTTGCCCTAAACTTGCAGGAGGTGCTCAGAGCACTTAAGTTAGCAGAACCTGCCTTAGCCCCCAGAGCAGATAAGCTGCTGATACACCAATTCCTAGATGGACTCTCATCCCCTTCCCACCGGGGACAACTGAGCATGATGGTGATCCAGGATCCAGGACTAACGTTTGCCCAGCTAAAGGATAGAGCCATCCGCCTCCAGCAGGTAGAGGAACCCCGGGATATAGACTCTGTTCAACACCGTACAGCGGCACCCCAGCAGCCGGGAGTGCCAGTGACATCAGCCATGTCAGGGGCTGCTGCTAACCACCTGGAGCCCATCACTAATGAGGCGCTCCATCAAATGCTTGATGCTCTGACAGAAACTGTTGCTTCCATGGCTAGACTCATCCAGTAGCTGCGTGGATCCAAGTCTGCACCCAAGATTAAGTTGGCGACCAGCAAGGAGGATGTCCCGTGGATGAGGCCTAGGAGATACCAAGCGACAAGAGGATGACCCAGCGACCGCTACCAGTCAGATGGACAGCCCATTTGCCGCCGTTGCAAGGAGCCAGGTAACTTGGCCCGGGAATGTGCTTTAAATGGGGATCCCCTGGGAAGGTGGGCCACTCCTCAGGAATAAACTCTCAAGGCCCCTCACCCTGGCACGACAAGTATGTGGGAGGACGTTGAGTCATCCCCATCGTGCTGGATGGCATTCCTCTCAACGCCTTGCTGGACACTGGTTCCCAAATAACATCAATTCCGCATGTCCTTTTATAAGAGGTACTGGGCTGATTCCGATGTTACCAGTGGTCCATCTAACATTGCATTAAATATATGGGATAGCAATGGTGAATTAGTACCACAGGTTGGTTTCAGAGAAATGACCATTAAGATTGGGAGAGTAGAATTGCAGAACCAGGGTATTGTCATTGTTGATGTTGACCGGCGAGAACGTGAACCAACTATGCTGCTAGGAATGAATGCAGTTGAAAATTGTTTTGCAGAGGTAATTACTGTCTTGTAGCAGATTGCCGAGACTGCCAAACCCGGGCAACAGAGCCTCCTGCAGAAGGAAATTAAAGCCTTGATGCTGAAGCAGCAGGTAGAAATGTCAGGAGGTGAAATTGGCAGTGCAAGGGTAAGTGACCCAATACCCATTGTAATTCCTCCCAAAACGGAAATGCTGGTCTCGTGTAGAGCCGCAATAGGCATCAGAGGGCGAGACTATCAGGCCCTGGTAGAACCTGTGTACTCAGACAGTAGGCCCACTGTACTGACAGCCGGGGAAGAGTGCCAATACGCCTTCTAAATTGTGGGGAAGATGAGGTCCCCCTACCAAAGTATGCTACCATGGCTAAGCTATATACGGTTGATAACAACGCCATCACCACCGTTGAGCCCTTGAACCCGTCAAGTCAGGCGGAGGACAATGACTCAGACGGAAAGCTGGAGGATTGGTGCCAAAAGCTACATGTAGGTACCAATTTTACACCCTCCAATCAAAAGCATGGAGTATACCGGATAGTGAAAGAATATGAACAAATATTCAGCAAACACCCATTAGACTTTGGGCAGATCAAAGAGGTATAGCACATTATACCCACAGGTAACCATCCACCCATAAAGGAGAGGTATAGATCAGTACCACTGGCTCACTACCAATGCGCCAAAGACATGCTCAAAGAAATGAAAGAAGCAGGGGTAATAAGAGACAGTTTTAGCCCCTGGGCAGCCCCACTAGTGCTAGTTAAGAAAAAAGATGGGACCATGAGGATGTGTGTAGACTACCGACGAATCAACCACATTACACACAAGGATGCATACCTGTTACCTAGGATAGAAGAGTCATTGGCTGCATTAAAATCCGCAACTTACTTTTCCACCCTAGATCTGACTAGTGGGTATTGGCAAGTTCCTGTGGCAGAGGCTGATAAGGAGAAGACAGCGTTCACCACGCCGATGGGCCTCTGTGAGTTCAATTGTATGCCGTTTGGACTCTACAACATGGCTGATACCTTCCAGCGACTGATGGAGTGCTGCCTAGGACATAAGAACTTCGAAACTGTCCTCCTGTACCTGGATGACGTCATAGTCTACTCCAAGACCTATGAACAGCATCTACAAGACCTGGCAAAAGTGTTTGAAGCCTTATCCAGATACAGCATGAAAATCAAGCCATCCAAGTGTCACCTTCTAAAGCCAAGGGTACAGTACCTGGGATATTTCGTGAGCTCAGAAGGGGTAGCACCGGATCCTGAAAAAGTTACTGTGATAAGAGATTGGCCGAGACCCACCAGTGTGAAAGAGGTGAGGCAATTCCTGGGACTGGTGGGCTACTATATAAGATTCATAAAAGGGTTCATGAAGTTAGCAGCTCCCCTACAAGACATCCTAGTAGGACAGTCAAAAAAGTCTGCAGCCCGGAATCCTCCTTTCCAGTGGAGTGATGAGAGAGAAGAGTCCTTTAAGAAGTTAAAGTGGGTGCTGACAGGAGAAGAAATCCTGGCATATCCAGATTACCATCAACCCTTCATTCTGTACACGGATGCCAACAACGTAGGATTGGGAGCAGTATTGTCTCAAAAGCAGGAAGGCAAAGAGAGAGTTATTGCCTTTGCAAGCAGGAAGCTCCGGCCTACAGAAAGAAACCCTGAGAATTACAGCTCCTTCAAGTTATAACTACTGGCAGTAGTTTGGGCTGTAACAGAGCGTTTCAAACACTACCTGGCAGCTGCAGAATTTACCATCTTTACTGACAACAATCCGTTGACCCACCTGGACTCGGCAAAATTAGGTGCGCTGGAACAGCGATGGACAGCCCGACTGTCAAACTACAACTTTGTCATCAAATACAGGGCAGGTCGCAAGAATGGGAATGCAGATGCCTTATCCCAGATGCCACACTCGAGGGACGTGGAAGAGGAGCCGGAGGGGCTGGAAGAAATTGAGCTGCCGGCCTTTCACCGTCCTAAGGTGGGACAGTATCAACCGAGTGTCTACCAAAAACAACAGCAGGCAAATCTCAACCCATTAGCACACCACGGATGGGCTGACACCCAAGACAGTGATCCAGCTGTGAAGCAAGTGAAAGAACTGCTTACACAATAAGGTGCGTACCCTAACCAGAACGCCCCAGCTGAGACACAACATCTCTGGAATGAGAGAGGTAAATTGTTCCTGTACCAAGGGAAGCTCTGTACAAGGCACACCAATACAAAAACACATGAATTGGTCTGGCAGATCATCGTGCCCAAGAGAGACGTCAAGATGCTTCTGGAAGCTTATGGAAGTTTATCACGACGGTGCAGGTCATTTTGGTTGGAAGAAGTTGGAAGTGCTCTTAACCCTAGAACGCGAAAGCAATTCAATCTACCATAGAAAACAAATGACCTAGCAGGCCTGCGAGGCCCCAGGTATGAGTTCTAGAGTTAAGAGAAAGATTCTACTGGGTTGGCATGAAGAAATCAATTGAAGATTGGTGTAGAAAATGCAGCCCGTGCAACCTCAGGAAAAGGATCAACAGAACCAGAGAGCTCCACTCCAGTCCATAGTAACCAAGCAACCACTCGAGCTAGTCGCATTAGACCACGTCAAGTTGTCACCAAGCCGGTCTGGCTATGTCTATGCCTTAACCATCGTGGACCATTACTCACGCTTCTTAAGCCCGCTTTACATGCTGCAATGTATCTTACAATGTGTCGGCGGGGTCACGTCGTAAGTGACGCACATCCGGCATCGTAAGGTACATTGCAGTGTGTGACAGGTACGTGCGATTGCGATTAAACGTTAAAACGTTCATCGCACGCACGTCGTTCATTTCTCTAGAATTGAACGTCAGATTGTTCATCGTACCCGGGGCAGCACACATCGCAGTGTGTGACACCCCGGGAACTATGAACAGATCTTACCTGCGTCCTGCGGCTCCCAGCCAGCAATGTAGAAGGAAGGAGGTGGGAGGGATGTTTACATCACGCTCAGCACCACCCCTCCACATCTATTGGCCAGCTGCCGCGTGACGTCGATGTGACGCCGAACGTCCCTCCCACTCCAGGAAGTGGACGTTCACCGCCCACATCGAGGTCGTATGGAAGGTAAGTATGTGTGACGGGGGTTAATTCTTTGTGCGGCACGTTCAACAAATTGAACGTGCCGCACATACGATGGGGGCGTTGCAAATCGCATACGATATCGTATGCGAAATTGCAACGTGTAAAGCAGGCTTTAGTGGTGGTACCCGTGAAAGACCTTACAGCTAAAACAGCAGCTAAAGCATTCCAGATGTACTTTTGCAGACCCCATGGTTACCCAGAACAAGTCCTTGCAGATTAAGGTCCAGCTTGAAGAATTTTACAACATGTGTGGCTGTAAAAAGATCCGCACAACAGCATACCATCCCCAAACAAATGGCTTATGCGAGAGGATGAACCATATTATGATTGACCTGTTGAAGACCTTACCAGAGTCAGAAAGGAATCAATGGCCAGAGAAATTGCCCGACTTGGTGGACTTGTACAATCATGTTCCGTTGAGTACTACAAACTGCACTCCCGCTTACCTCATGCGTGAAAGGTCCGGTAAACTGTCAATTGATTTAGATATGGGAATTCTAAAGCCAGATGCAGAAGTTCAAGAATCCAATTGGGATACCCTACATCAGCAACAGTATCACCAAGTACAAGAGTGCGTAGAGAAAAGTCTCCAATAAGCTAGGGGAAGACAGGAGAGAACCTTTAACCTGCATGCTCTAGTAACCCCATTGCAACCTGGTGACCAAGTTCTCAAGAGGAAACGATGCACGAACAAATTGGATAATCAGTGGGAAACCATCCCATATACAGTCTTACCATCAAGTATGGATAATCCCAAAGTGTGTCTCTTCAGTAAGGATGAAGGAAGGACATCAGCTGTTGTGTCAAGAGATCAACTCAAACCGTGTCCTGAAACCCTGAAAACACCAGAGGTCACCTTACCCGTACAGGTACAACCTGTCAAGGAGGAAGAAGATGTGTTCCATACAGTCTTAGGAGTAGAGTTGAGCGAGGTTTAAGGTTTGCCAATTTCATGTTCGAGTGATTTTGGGGGGTGCTTGAGATCGAACTCGAACTCGAGCTTTTTGCTAAAAGCTTGACAGTTTGAGTTATGTTCGAGAACGGTTCAATCACCAAAAGCGTGGCTTTTTACAGCTATGTGTGCAGGGAGCCATCGCTGGCAGCCTACGGTAAGCTGGTAACTAAGGTAAATATCAGGTATTCAAGCAAAGCACTTTGCTTAGTAATCCGATGTTTACCCTGGTTACGTGTGCAAAAATCCCCGAAAGCCACACAGAAGCACTTCTGTGTGACTTCCGTCGGATACCGCTGCAGTCTGTGTCCCGCTCCAGCCCCGCGGCTGCCCGCTCAGCGCGGCTGCTGTCACTGCAGTGTCAGCATTTGCCCGCACTCTACGGTGTCCACAGCTGCCCACACTTCAGTGACAGCAGCCGCGGGCATGAGAAACGCTGCCCTCAGGAGGTTAGTGAAGTTCCTTACCTGCAGTGATAAAGTCCTGCCCTCCCGATGTCAGCGCTGTCACTGTCCTCCATGGCCGCCGCTTGTCACATCTCCTCTCGCTGCCGACCCGAGACTGTCACTACCGGTGACGTCACGGGCTCCCGCGATACTTGGTTGTGAAGGCGGCGGTCATTGAACTCAGTGACAGCTCTGCTATCAGGAGTGCAGCGATCACTGCAGGTAATGTACCTCGCTATCCTCCTGACAGCAGCACTTGTCATGCCCTGCAGTGACCTGGGCTGACCTATTCATGTTAGCTCAGGTCACTGCACTACTCTCCCAGCCAATGGGGAACATTCTGTTCTTCATTGACTGGGACATTGATTATGGTATGGATCATCATGGGAACCCCTTGGATTACACCAGAACTGGATTTGTTTTTCTTTCTAATAAATTTGTGAAAGAGGGAATGTTTTGGGAGTGTTTTTTCAAATATAAATGTATTTGTCGTCTATTTTTTTTTTATTACTGACTGGGTTTGTGATGTCGGGTATCTGATAGATGCCTGACATCATGAACCCCAGGGCTTGATGCCAGGTGACATTACACATCTGGTATTAACCCCATATATTACCCCGTTTGCCACCGCACCAGGGCAACGGGATGAGCTGGAGCGAAGCACCAGGATTGGCGCATTTAATGGAGGCGCCTCTTCTGGGGCGGCTGCGGCCTGCTATTTTTAGGCTGGGGAGAGTCCAATAACCATGGACCTCCCTAGTCTGATAATATCAGACCCCAGCTGTCCGCTTTACCTTGGCTGGTGATCAAATTTTGGGGGGACCCCCACGTGTTTTTTTTTTTAATTATTTATTTAATTAAAATAACAGCGTGGGGTGCCCTTAGTTTTGGATTACCAGCCAAGGTGAAGCTGCCAGCTGTGGTCTGCAGGCTGTAGCTGTCTGCTTTACCCTAGCTGGCTATCAAAAATAGGGGGAACCCCACGTCATTTTTTTTTTAAATGTATTTATTTTTTTGGCTAAATACAAGGCTAAGCACCCCTAAGTGCCACATGAAAGGCACCAAAGGGTGCAAAATTACAAAATGCAGGAGAGTGGGACATTATGTGTCTTTCTGCCATTATAATGACAGAAAAGACGGATATGAAGTGTACAAGCACAAGAAAATCACCAGAGCGCTCTACGCTGTGAAAAGCAGTAGAAAATGGAACTGGAGTGAACATGTGATCGCCTCATGTATGTTGGAGCTATGGATCCTGGGTAAATTTATGTATTTTCCCTCATTCAGTTTTTTTGCAGTACGCAAAAAAACGGAAGGCACACGGATGACAAACGGATGACATACGGACCGTATACGGAACGGAAACGGATGCCACATGAATGTACCCGTGAAAAAAACTGACCGTTTTTTGCGGACCGCAAAAACGGATCGGTCGTGTGAATGTAGCCTTACCAGAATAAGAGGGATCAGAATCTGCCGTTTATAAACAGCAGGAAGAAATAAGTGAATAGCGCCCCCCAGGTCAGAAAAACTCCGGGGTTTCACGGGGTAGCTGAGACCCTGGAGATCATCATTCAGGACGTTTTTTCCGGTCCCCGCTCACGTGATCACCAGTCTACACCGTACACCGATGATCACGTTACAGTAAATGACAGCGCCGATAAAAAATTATTTATCTCCCATCTGGCATGAACAAACATGTCAGATGGGAGATAAATCTCCTCCCCGGTCCCCTCCGGACCCCCGGTGTCGCCAAAATGCCCCTCCCCTGACCCCCTCCCAGAAATCAAAGATGGCCGCGCGCACAGCAGCACGTCGACCGCATTCACCCTACTCCTCTGATTTCTGTCGCATGTGCCATGACACATGCAACAGAAAAACCCCTCCCCAGGCCCTGCCAGGTAATCCCCTATAACCCCACCGGTGTTCCCAGGTGTCCCACGGTACCTGTGCAGCGTTGATCCCCCGTGGCCCCCTCCTTCACAATAGACGCTGCCGCATGCACAGAGCGGCTGTCAGCTCAGCTTCCTGTGTTCAGACACAGTGAGTGCGGGAACCATGCATCTGTAAGCTACTGCAATGCCCTGCTCATGAGGTAAAGAACATAGTTGATCAGGAGAGCTATACTACATTTCCAAATGGAGGTATTTGATTTTATAGTTGCCCTGCTGAACGACTACCAAACATGGGAGTCCATTATACGCCACAAGAAAACACATCTAAATAGCGAGCTCTGTTGATAAGTATTCATTCATCTGGATCACTGGACTTAAAGGGGTATTCCATCTCCAAGATCCTATCCCCAATATATAGTAGGTGGAATAGCAATAATATCAGCAAATACCAATATTTGGAAATGTAGAATAGTTCTGATTAGGCATGCCCTTAACTCATGAGCAGGGCATTGCAGCTTTGGTAGCAACAGTTACGACATGGACTCTGCTGCTGTGGACCCGGGGAGAGTGGTGTTATGACATGGACTCTGCTGCTGTGGACCCAGTGAGAGTGGGTGCAGATTCATTGCACCCACACTCCTCACATAGAGGGTCTTCACTCCTAGAAAATGGGGGATACATTCCCTGAGCGTGTCCCCCCATATTCTAGATGGTCTAGAGTCATCGTGGGACCACCTTATTTTTTTTCTTTACAATAAATTGGTGAAAGAGGGAATGTTTTGGGGAGTGTTTTTTCAAATACATTTTTTTTGTATATTTATTTTGTTAGTACTGACAGAGTGTGATGTCGGGTATCTGATAGACGCCATAACATCACAAACTGCTGGGCTTGATGTCAGGTGACCTTACAGCTAGTATCAACCCCATTTATTACCCCATTTGCCACTGCACCAGGGGATGAGCTGGGGTGAAGCGCCAGGATTGGCGAATCTAGTAGATGCGCCACTTCTGGGGCGCCTGCGGCCTGCTATTTTTAGGCTGTGAAGGGCCAATAACTATGGACCTTCCTACCCTGAGAATACCAGACCACAGCTGTCCGCTTTATCTTGGCTGGTGATCCAAATTGGAGGTGACCCTACTTTTTTTTTGTAATTATTAATATTTATAAAATAATTATAAAAAAATAGCCTGGGGTGAGCTCCACATTGGATCACCAACCATTGTAAAGCTGCCAGCTGTGGTTTTCAGGCTACAGCCGTCTACTTTACCCTAGCTGGCTATCAAAAATGGGGGGACCCCACGTCATTTTTTTAACCATTTTTTTAAATAAAAAAAATTAATGGTCTTCCCTGTATTTCGATTGCCAGCCAAGGTAACGCCAGGCAGATGGGGGTGGCAACCCATAGCTGTCTGCTTTATCTGCGCTGAGAATCAAAAATACCGCAGAGCGCTACGTCATTTTGTTTAATTATTTATTTTTACAGCACTGTGATGTCAGGCAATCAAAATACAGGGAAGCCCATTTTTTTTTTTAGTTATTTAAATAAATAATTAAAAAAAATATAAATGGTCTCCAGCTGCATTTTTTGTATTGCTAGCTAAGGGTAATCCAAGCGGCTACTGGCTGCTAACCCCCACTGCTTGGTGTTACCTTCACTGGCAATGGAAAATCCAGGGAAGCATTTTTCATTTTTTTTGCCAAAAAACTAAAAAAAAAAATGACGTGAGCTTCGCCATATTTTTGTATGCTAGCCAGGTACAGCAGGCAGGTACGGCTGCCCTCAACCCCCAGCTGCCTATTTGTACCCGGCTGGAAACTAAAAATATAGGGAAGCCCTTTTTTGAATTATTTCATGAATTTCATGAAATAATTAAAAAAAAAAACGACGTGGGCTTCGCCCCATTTTTGTGTCCAGCCAGGTACAACTAGGCAGCTGGGGATTGGATCCGCAGCACAGGTTAGCCCAAGCTTTCTGGGCACCCATGCTGCGAATTGCAGTTCGCAGCCGCCCCAGAAAATGGAGCTTTCATAGAAGCGCCATCATCTGGCGCTGTATCCAACTCTTCCAGCTGCCCTGGTGACGGTGGCTTGCTGGGTAATAATGAGTTAATACTAGCTTTGCTTTACTAGCTAGTATTAAGTCAGAGATTCTTAATGTCAGGCAAGTTTGACCCGGCCATTAAGAATCTCCAATAAAGGGTTAAAAAAAAGACACCACACAGAGAAAAAATACTTTAGTAGAAATAAATACACAGATACACTTAGAGACTCCATGTTTATTATTCCCTCTTACCCCTCCACGATCCATGGTCTTCTGTCTTCTTTCTCCTTCAACACATGCAGCTCTGCTACATCAGCAACACTGCATGGGAGAAGGACGCTGCTGCTCCCCGTGCAGTCTTTTCACTCTGTGAGTGATCAGTGCTGCTGGCTGTTAGCGGTGACGTCACCGCTGACAGACGGGTTACTATAGCAATGGTGCTCCGATCACGTGATTCCCGGTGCCGCTGCGGCTGTAAGCGGTGACGTCACCGCTTACAGGCGCGTTGCTATAGCAACGGTGATCTCCGTTGTTGACCGGCTGTGGTAGCCGGTGAATAACGAAACGGGGAAGCAGAACGGGGAGTCGACCGTGTGCCAGAGCATGTCGCCGGTACACAGAGATACACAAACGATCACCGCGTACTGGAGAGATGAACTGACAGGACCTAGCATGACGTCAAAGCCATGTGACCAGTCTGTAGCCAATGAGATAATAGACACATGACTGGTCACATGCTATTTTGACGTCACTATAGGTCCTAGCATCACTGCTGGTTACCGGGAGGACACAGCGATTATTGGAAGGAAAAGCGGCGGGAGACAGAGTGCAGGACGGATCGCGGGGAAAGGTAAGTGTTATGGCAATGTTTATTAACTGTATGTGTATATGTTATGTATAATGTGTTTTTATTTGTTTGGGATTGCCTCCCATTGTTTTCAATGGGGTTCGAGAGGTTCGTCGAACGGCTCGCCGAACCAAGCCGAAGTCGATCCTCTAGAGGCTCGCTCATCTCTACTTAGGAGATTTTCCAAAAACTTGGCCATATTACTATGGGGCAGTAGTAGTCCCGATGATCGCCTTCTCTTAAGTGGTGGAACCAGCATCAGAATCCGTACCACAAGAAGTCCCAAGACAAGAAGAACTGGAAGTTGAACCCGTAGAGGAAGAACAGATTCCTGGTCCCAGTGGGCTTGCCAGTCCTACAGTCAGTACCCCATCCTCACAATTACCAGAAACACCAAATAGGTACACTTCCACCCACACCATTATGCTAAGTACACCCAGTACACCAGCAGTACGCAGGTAACCGCGTAGTACCCAGGGTCAGATACCAGCAAGATATAAGGACTAATGTTAAATTGCATATAAAATGTACATATGGTATAATGTTTATATGAGAAACCGTAACAGTTTAGTGTACAGAAAAGGTGAGAGAAGAGTGGTGTAAGGTGGCAGCACGGAGAGTAACAACTTGATCACATGGGTGGTGGCCCGAGGGCAAAGAAGCCTACTGCACTTACGACCAGAGTAGAGACACCTGTAAGAAGTGTTTGGTTATTGAAATGTTTATATGATTGCAACGTTGAGACCCATAAGCCCAGTACCTACAGAGACTATTCTGTATGAACACTTACATATTCTTGAACAATTTCCTTTTTATTAAATATGGACCATACCTACCACAGGACTGGTTGTGGTAAAGACTGGGTGTGTACCTTCATCAGCCCCAAAGGTAATAGACTATGCCCTGGAGAGACTGCTTTTTGAAATTTTTGGACTCTTGTTGAACTTTTTTGGTTTTTGTATTTTTCCTTTTGGGACTCTGTATGTATACAATTGTTGTTGATAACTTGTTTGTTTCTTTCACAGTCCCGGAGTACTGTTCTTCACTAAGGGGGAATGTAGCACCCCAGGGCTGCCACAGTAACAACACAAAGGGTTAACTCCCCACACAACACCAATACCTCCAGACCAGAAGGGGGAGACCAAGCTGCTTCACTGTATATTCTAGTGTAAAGAGGAAGTGGTCAGTTTTTCAGTTTCAGTTCAGTCAGTTCAGTGCAGGGAGTGCAGTTCAGTTCCTGAAAGAACTGAGGAGAAAGATCTGTAGGTTGGAGCTGGGACAAGCTCACCTCAGAATCCGCTGACCAATTCCAGGCCAAAGCCAAGGGTCTGAGGAGAGGAGCCAGATAAAACAGAGGAACATACCTGGGAGAAAGAGTATTGCTGAACTCACCCCAGTGGAGCACACAGAACGGATGCCGGATCTGAGGCTGTGCAGGTTACAAACCGTACAGTTAACACCGGAGAAGTGAAGATTCCACATTCTTCACCTTTACCACAGACACAGCAACACCGCAGAGTTCAGGAACATACAACGAAGGACTCGAGTTGCCTGTCAGGTCGGTACCCGAGAGGAGAACAGGGCCGGCTGCCTAGTTTATACAGCAGCAGGGCCACACACACAGTGCAGATAAGGAAGCCAAAATGACCCGGCTGGGTGGGAGAAACCCTGAACCCTTCACAGACTCCGTGGACAGTACTATCATCAGTAAAGGACAAAGAAACTGCAAAACCATGAGTCTGCTTTTTTATTGTGCTCGTGTCTTGCACTCCCCCATAGACTATCACACTGCCCCGGGGAGAAGGCTCTACCCGTGGGGAGCCGTCCCATCTCAAGCTGCCATCCATCACCTCCGGAGGTTCTGCAGCAGCGGCGGTCATCTCTGATCACATTCCACGGGTGGCGTCACGTATATAACCCTTTTTTATTGTGGAACCAGGAATCACAGACAGGGTCACGACACCGTGATCCCCTTTTCAGAAGCGACCCCTTGGCCCGGTTCTGGGTATCCCCTTAACCCCTGGCGACACAGGTGGAACCGAGGTAGACCAGGACAGGGTTGTAGCCCGCCAGTACCGACCCGGGGAAGCGACCCAGAAACCGGAGCACAAAGGGGGGTACTCAGACCCTGAAGCTAGGTCCAGAAACCACTGGGGACTAGTTAATTAACTGATTGAGACCAGGACTCTAGGTCCTGTCCCACCCAAAGTCCCGACTGAAGACAACAGCCCACCGAGGGGGATAAAAGGCCACCTCCTGGGCTCAGAGATCCCACGGGCCAGCATCTGCGGGCAAGGGCTCCTTAGGCAATCACAAGCTGGGCGCGGACTCCTGGAGTTGCAAGCACAGGCAGTCCACCGTTCTAAAAGGTGCAGGAGAAAGACAGAGACCACCAGCCGGCTGCGGGCACCTACCACCATCACCTTGGTTTACCGGAGACTCGTGCATTTACTAATAGTGAGTACATCAGCACCCTTCGGTCGCCCATCTC
Source organism: Anomaloglossus baeobatrachus (assembly GCF_048569485.1). Lineage (NCBI taxonomy): Eukaryota > Metazoa > Chordata > Amphibia > Anura > Aromobatidae > Anomaloglossus > Anomaloglossus baeobatrachus. Next base: position 405,639,032 of record NC_134357.1, on the reverse strand, counting down.
ACTGTACCGCCAAACTCCCAACGGGTCCCGGGGCCACCATCCCTGCCCACGGAGGGGTTAACAACTTGCTGCACAACATCTCCCCCGGGTGCCCCGTAACTGCAGCGGTGGTGTCCAAAATCACCACACACCGTGGGTGGCATCACGAACTCCGCACGGCCCAGCCCATACATCTACGTCCTACACCCACCATCCCATCACCTCCCCTTTACATTTGAAGTGACTGTGAAGCCCCCGGGTCCGGAGACCCTTGAGCCACCTACCAGAAGGGCCGGATCCGAGCGGCTCGGCTACTGCCGAGCACGGTGCTGTATACTATGAGGTGGTAACTATAACAGATCTAAAGCTGATGTACTGTATATAAGCTATATGAAATTCAAGACTCAAAAAGTATTGAGTAGAACAATATGGGTAGAACATATTGGAGTATTGTCATGTGCTTGTGTACTCAGTATTCGGGCCTAATAACCTAATCCACATGTATGCATTACATACATATGCATACATGTGGATTAGGTTATTAGGCCCGAATACTGAGTACACAAGCACATGACAATACTCCAATATGTTCTACCCATATTGTTCTACTCAATACTTTTTGTATAAAGAGATGTTAAAGACATTTACCTCTATATACAGCACAAAAGGAATGCATGTATGTCAATACTAGTGTTAATTGACCTAGTGACATGTATGCAGCAACTACAGTATATATAGTATAGGAATAGCATAGGAATAGATGATAAGTGTTTATCCAGCTGCCCAACTAAGGGTACTTTCACACTTGTGTTAATTACCTTCCGTCACAATCCGCCCTTTTGGAAAACAGCGGAATCCGTTAATGGATTCCGTTGTTTCCCATAGACTTGTATGGATAACGGATTGTGCCAAAAGTACCTGCGTTGCTTCCGCTGGCTGACGCTGCGTTGCTTCCACCATGCAGAAGCAACACAGCATGTAACGTTTTTTGAGCAGCGGAATCCTTAGGATTTCACTGCGCATGCTCTCTTTGGCTCCCTCCACACGTAACCAAGGTACACATCGGGTTACTAAACAAAGCGCTTTGCCTAGTTACTCGATATTTACCCTAGCTACATGTGCAAGGAGCCAGCACTAAGCGGTGTAGCTGGTAACCAAGGTAAATATCGGGTAACCAAGCAAAGTGCTTTGCTTAGTTAGCTGATATTTACCATGGCTACGCGTGTATGGAGCCCGACAATTCCCCGCTCGGCTCCGCCCCCTCCCGCACTCCGCATGTACATGTCGCGGGCGGAGGAGGGGACGCTGCGCTCTCCCACTGCTCGGGTCCGGCTGCCGCTGCGGCTGCTGCGGCCTGCTGCTGCTGCTCGGTGGCTCGAGCGATGGGCCGGATCCCGGGGACTCGAGCGGCGCTCCTCGCCCGTGAGTGAAAAGGGGATTGGGTGTTTTGGGATAGTTTATTGTCCGTGACGCCACCCACGGTTGTGGTGATTCGTTAACACCACCGCTGCTCTGTATGGGGAGCCCGGGAGCGATGGTATGGAGCAGCCAGTTGTTGATGTGCCCCTCCGTGGGTAGGGGTTGTGGTGCTCCCGGGGCCCGGTGATGGGATTGGAATGGTGACAGGCAGGTATGGGGCCTGTGGAGGTGCAGGGGCGCAGGGGCAGCGCTGTGCCGCACGGCACGGAGGTACTCACTCAGCCAGTAAACACGACACAGTTCTCAGTAAACAAACGGCTGGTTGGACGGGTCCCTCGGACGGTTCACGGTGCTGATGTTCCCTGCAGTTAGCGGTGACGGTCTCTTCCCTGCACCTATGAAAGTCTCTTTGGTAGCGATGGGTCCCCACCGGTTACCCACTCCTCGGCTTCAAGCTGGGCCGACGGAGCCCTACTTTGCCCGCAGGCGCTGGCCCTGGGAAACTGGTGCCCTGGCGGTGGCGGTGTCTCCCCTCAATGGTCGGGCTGTTGCCTTCAATCGGGACTTGGTTGTTAGGAGACAGACGTCCCCTTCACTGACGGATTTGGCAAATTATAGCGACTCCTAGCCTTGCCGGGATCCGAAAGGCCCCTGCCCTGGTGCTGACTGTTCTTCGTATACTGCTCCGGTACCGCCGGGTCACCACCCGTCCGCGGTCCTTCCAGCAACCTCCGAGTAGTCCCCCTGCAGACTATCACCGCCGTCTGCTGACCTTGCTGTCACAGTCCGGGGCACACACCCGGACCAACTTCAGGCTTTACTACTCTCACTTTTCTGTCACTTCAGCTTTTCTCCTTAGCTCCACTACTACTTCACTTCCTTCTACTTTCACCTCCTTAACTGAACTGTTTACTCCTTCACTTCCCTTGCTTAATTGCCTGATTCTTCCCGCCTCCAGGGCTGTGAACTCCTTGGTGGGCGGAGCCAACCGCCTGGCCCACCCCCTGGTGTGGACATCAGCCCCTGGAGGAAGGCAATAAGGATTTTGGTAGCTTAGGTGTACCTGCAGGGAATGTGGGGTGCGTGTGGTGTTGTGACCTGTGACCCCTGGCTTGCCCAGGGCGTCATATTCCCCCTTAGCAAAACGGCGACCGTCCTCGGGCTGCCCGTCCAACACCGGTTTTATTTTCCTTTTTGCTTTCTGTAAAAGATAGAAAAACGGTAACATATTTACAATATATGGCATCATCCCACAGCGGGAGGTTCAGTTCTTAAACGTTGCAAACGGTGTACGGTTACGGTTTCCGCTCTCTCCCACCCAAGCAACCTGGCCCTGATGCTGCCCCCAAAGCCCAGGCAGCACCCCTTGACCCCAGTCCAGCACAAGTTACCCGAGCGGGATCTGTCCTTCCCCTCCAGAGGGTAGCCACCGGTTCCTGTGGTGGCTGGGCCCCAGCCTGCTCTGCTGTGGGCCCTCCCTCCAACCTGCCTCTCCGGAGGCGGCAATTGCGGAAACGGTACCGGTAACTCAACTTATTTACAAGCCACTTAACGTTTGTGGTTGCCCTGCAAGTTCACGGGCTTGTCCATGAGCAGTTCCTCATGCATAACTTTTCAAGCGGTCCCCACGGGGACAACGGTGCCGGCAACGGCCGGTTTCCAAATCACAGTAAGTCAGGTGAACTTCACGGTTTCATTTTACTTATCATCATCAGCAGAACTTTCAAAACACACTGGTGGTCCCAACGGGGACGGTGCAACGGTGCTCCGCTGCCCTTACTCATACTCTTCGGCATCACCTGAGGGAGGGGGCGCGGCGCTCACACGGGACTCCTGGCTGCCCCTTAGCTTAGCGTCCAGCGCAAACCACCCCCTCTCCCCACAGTGACGAGTATACTGCACGATGTCGCCCGGCATCAAGTTACGACCGGGATGCTCCTCAGGCAGGTGGGCATTCACATCCCGCCGGGCTATAAACACTTCGGCCTCCAGGCCCGGTTCATAGATGAACCCATAGACCCGGCGGACATCAAACCGCCTCACCTGCCCTTCGTACAGCGGGCCCCGGACACGGAACGTTGCTTGACGGAGGTTCTCCTTTTCCCGGATTGCACGGGCCACCAGCTCCGCTTTCTTCCTCTCCCTCTCACCGATCTCCAGGCCCAACGGTACCGGCTCCCTGTCCCAGTACGGCGCTGCTGCGAGCTCCGGTGCACGAGTCGGGCCCCGCAAGACCTGTTTGACATTGCCCACTGCTGGTACTCTGGGTGACAGGTCCCGCGGTGACGTGGCCTTAGACGCTGCCTTGCATCGGCAACCCGGCACAACCTCAGCCGAAGTGTGGGGGATGGGCACAGGGGCTTTCCGCAGTTGGGCCTTCGGCACGGAGCGGGTCATCGGCTCCGAGTCAGAGATTTTCTCGGGGGGCGCCTCCGGTTCGGCTTTCGGGGCTTTCCAGGGCAACACCTCCAGTCGGCTGCGAGCTCCGGCTACAGGTCGGTCCGCCTGGGCGGGCATGCTGGGTATCGCTACCGGTTGCAGTGGTAGCGGGCCTAATGGCGGGGTCACGGCTTCCGAGACGGGTGGCGAGGGAGGCAGCGGGGGGAGAGGGCTTGGACCGGGTCCCTCAGCCACAGCGGCCGGTCCCTCGGGGACATAGGGGCGTGGGTCACTCACCCTCTCTTCCTCCGCCTCCTCCTCGCGTCTCCGCACGGCTGCTATAACGTCCGCCATGTCGGTCTCCCACTCCTCCATAAGGAGCTGCAGCTTGACCTGCAGCCTTTGGTAGAGCTGTGCGGTCTGGATCTCCACCCACGCCGCGGTTCCAAGCGCGGGGGCTACTGTGCTGCGGGACGGCATCCACATGCTGCTGGCGGCTTCTCCCAGGAACAAGATGTTTGCAGAGTCCTGGCGTCCCTGCTTTTATAGCCGCGGCTACATGCGTCCAGCCGCCATTTCGTCCCCCTTAGCTTCTTTTCGGCCCCTCCTCTATCGGGGCGGGGTTTTGGCCTTCGCGCCTCTGCTACTCGAGAAGACGCTCGAGCGGGAACTTTTCGCGCCAAAGATAACGACTTCTGAAATTTTCCGGCCGGATACCTCCGGCGCTCACAAGGCGCACCTCTACCCAACAGCAGAGCGGTAAGATCCTGTTCGTGACGCCAAGTTGTCGCGGGCGGAGGAGGGGACGCCGCGCTCTCCCACTGCTCGGGTCCGGCTGCCGCTGCGGCTGCTGCGGCCTGCTGCTGCTGCTCGGTGGCTCGAGCGATGGGCCGGATCCCGGGGACTCGAGCGGCGCTCCTCGCCCGTGAGTGAAAAGGGGATTGGGTGTTTTGGGATAGTTTATTGTCCGTGACGCCACCCACGGTTGTGGTGATTCGTTAACACCACCGCTGCTCTGTATGGGGAGCCCGGGAGCGATGGTATGGAGCAGCCAGTTGTTGATGTGCCCCTCCGTGGGTAGGGGTTGTGGTGCTCCCGGGGCCCGGTGATGGGATTGGAATGGTGACAGGCGGGTATTGGGCCTGTGGAGGTGCAGGGGCGCAGGGGCAGCGCTGTGCCGCACGGCACGGAGGTACTCACTCAGCCAGTAAACACGACACAGTTCTCGGTAAACAAACGGCTGGTTGGACGGGTCCCTCGGACGGTTCACGGTGCTGATGTTCCCTGCAGTTAGCAGTGACGGTCTCTTCCCTGCACCTATGAAAGTCTCTTTGGTAGCGATGGGTCCCCACCGGTTACCCACTCCTCGGCTTCAAGCTGGGCCGACGGAGCCCTACTTTGCCCGCAGGCGCTGGCCCTGGGAAACTGGTGCCCTGGCGGTGGCGGTGTCTCCCCTCAATGGTCGGGCTTGTTGCCTTCAATCGGGACTTGGTTGTTAGGAGACAGGCGTCCCCTTCACTGACGGATTTGGCAAATTATGGCGACTCCTAGCCTTGCCGGGATCCGAAAGGCCCCTGCCCTGGTGCTGACTGTTCTTCGTATACTGCTCCGGTACCGCCGGGTCACCACCCGTCCGCGGTCCTTCCAGCAACCTCCGAGCAGTCCCCCTGCAGACTATCACCGCCGTCTGCTGACCTTGCTGTCACAGTCCGGGGCACACACCCGGACCAACTTCAGGCTTTACTACTCTCACTTTTCTGTCACTTCAGCTTTTCTCCTTAGCTTCACTACTACTTCACTTCCTTCTACTTTCACCTCCTTAACTGAACTGTTTACTCCTTCACTTCCCTTGCTTAACTGCCTGATTCTTCCCGCCTCCAGGGCTGTGAACTCCTCGGTGGGCGGAGCCCACCGCCTGGCCCACCCCCTGGTTTAGACATCAGCCCCTGGAGGAAGGCAACAAGGATTTTGGTAGCTTAGGTGTACCTGCAGGGAATGTGGGGTGCGTGTGGTCTTGTGACCTGTGACCCCTGGCTTGCCCAGGGCGTCACATACACACACACACACACACACACACACATACTCACTTGTCCCCAGCGATGCAGTCCCCGCGGCACGGACGTCCTCAACCATGGCCCCGCTCGGCTCCACCCACTCTGCACTCCGCCCCCCGCACACATTCTCGGCGGATGAATGATCAGCTGATCACCCGGTGGCTGGCTACTGTGAGCGATCAGCTGATCATTCACAATCATCTGCCATCGGTAAAACTGTAAAAAAATAAATAAATCCCGGATTCCGTTATTTTGTACGATTCGTTGCATCCGTTGTGCCACTATATGCAACACATCCGTTGCATCAGTCACACAACGCAATGCAACGGAATCCGTTCAACGCAAGTGTGAAACTAGCCTGCTGCCTGGGTGTCTCCTCGGCACCTTCCCCTCCCCCCCCCCTCTTTGCTGTAGTGCTGGCAGTTTCAGGACTCGCCGGGGTCTTTTGGGGAAGGTGGGGGTGAGGAGGACAATGTGAGAGCCCCCACTTCCGTGGGGACCCTCCGCAGCTGGGTGGGCAGCGGTAGCTTGCTGCGCCCGCTCTGGCTGTCGGGAGGAATCTCCTGCAGGGCCGCGACGGCCGAAAAGGGGGCGTGTCCAGCAAGGGGGCCTACTTCCGGTGTGAGGCCTCAGGCTGGATTTTTTGAGCGATGCGGCCGCTCCCGGAAGGGAGCGCGCCCAGCGGCGGTGGATGGACAACACCCCCCCCCTCCCTCCACGGGGGGGCGGAGGACGGCTGCCTACAGGGTCACCTCACCTGTGTGGCTTGGATTATTGGGACCGGAGGACTGGGCGCAGAAGGCGGCGGGGAGGAGGAGACAGGAGGCGCCTGCAGGGTCACCTCACCTGTGTGGCTGGATTATCGGGACCGGAGGACTGGGCGCAGTAGGCGGCGGCGAGGAGGAGACAGGAGGCGCCTGCAGGGTCACCTCACCTGTGTGGCTGGATCATCGGGACCGGAGGACTGGGCGCAGCAGGTGGCGACGAGGAGGAGACAGGAGGCCTGCTGTCTATCCTGGAGCAGGCATTGGGACAAGGGTGCAGCTCTCATCAGTAGCGGCTTCCCCCAGGAGGGGAGCGCCCAGCATTGTGGAGGCGACAATCGGCCCAAACAGGGCATGTGGACACGGTGCTCCTGGCGTCAGGGGGCGAACCCGGCGGGCATTCGGTGCCTGCAGCTTGAGGGACTGTCCCGGGATCAGCGACGGACGACTGGCGAAAAGGACGGTGACGGCTGATCTGAGGGCGTCCTCTGGAGGCAGCCTGGCGCGGTAATCAATTTAAGTTTCAGCCTTTTTGTAGTGGTGGGGGGACAGTCGCTGTAGTGGAGTAGTGTCTGGAGATATGGGTAGCAGCTGGGGGGGTTTGGAGCATGTGGTTAGTTCATAGGTCGGTTGGTTGTTCTGGAGGCCAGGGGCAGAGTTACGGACGGGGTGGTCTCATGGCAGCGGGGCCGTGAGGGTGCAGGTGGCGTCAGGTCCGGTGGTTACAGTTGCAGGTTGGGGATGGCGAGGTTCGGCGTTTACCGCAGTTTAGGTCTTGTGAGACTTGGTTAAGGGGGCTGATGATTGCGGCACATGTGAGCGGGTGAGACGGCGCAGTTATTGAAGGTTTGCTGGGGTGTTTCATTATTAATCTTATGATGCATGGTGGTTCTTATTGGATGAATTATGGTGGGTAAGGTAAAGGGGCGAGGGGTCCCGCGGTACGGTGTGTTCGAGGAGTTTTCAGGGGGTTTTTGTGAGTGATGTGTAGGTGCAGGGCCCCGGTATGGCGCAAGGGTTGCTGTGGATAAGGGAATAAAGGAGAGCGGAAATGTAGGAGAAGGTGAAGTGTTGGTTGCTGTAATGGGTTTGTAGGTTTGCAACTGCATCAATGGTAACATGGGGTTAATTTGTGGCTAGTCAGCATGTTATCCCATTGTGGAGGTTGGTGCTGGGAGGAATGTTGAGTCCAGCGTGACTGAATTGGTGTTAATGTAGGTGCTGGGCAGCTTTGGGCTGCTGTGGGTGAACTCGGTTAATCAGCAATGGTGGGCTGCGGACGGAATAATGGAGTTCTTCGGACAGCCGTGATTACGGGTGGGGACTATGCGAGTTATGGTTTGGACTAGAGGATTGGGTACTTGTGGTGCATAGAGTGTAAGTCGGATAGCTTAGGGCCATCTGGTATTATTGGGTGTTTTGCATGGGTGGACTCCTGGCATCTGTGGGCTGGTAGAGTCTATTTAATATTCATATACAATTTAAAAAAAAAAAAAAAGGAATGCTTGGCCCGGTGGTAGGTATGGGCATCTGGGTAAGGGTTTGCTTAGGGAGTCGTGGTGCTCCGGTCTCACGGCACGAAGGTATTTGGTTTGAAGGTGCAGTTGTGCGTTACGGGAAAATGGTGGTACGCCCCATGGTGGTCGGCTTTGAGCGGATACTATGGTGTGGCCAAGGTTTTAATTTATCTTGGGGTGTAATATGAGAGCTCAAAGGGGGTTGCGTGTCACAAGGTTTTGCTTGAGATCGAAAGGCCCGGACATGGTGTTTGGTAAAGTTGTGTCTCCTGATGCCCATAGTTGCATATGGAGTCAATCGGGCCAGTGGTGTGGCTGCAATTTTCCGGTGGGTATTGTAGTACAGGGAGCTTGTCGTGGTCCAGTTTGCGGAGGCAAGCGGACTATGCATTATGGTTGGAGGTGTTGTTGGGGACCTTGGGATCGAAGGTAATGCTTCAATATCTTCGACTCAGTAAGGGGTACAGGGCGATGGTTGCGGTTGTTTTGTTTTTGAGGCCGTGTTAATTTTGGGGTGGAGCATGGTTCCGTTAGGCCGTGTGGGCCTCGTTGAAATTAAGTGGGCCTGATTTCGGATGAAGAAGGTCCATTAGTGTGGTAGTTGAGTATGTGGGAAGATTTTGGGATTTTCTGGGGAAGACAGCTCGAGTCTCTGTTGTTGTCAGAGGGTGTGAAGGCGGAATAAATCGGTCAGGGGAGACCAGTAGTGATATTTGGCTCTGGGGAAGCTGCAAGGTCAGCTGTAGGGGAAATTTCAAGGCTATGGATTGCAGTCGTTTTACTGCGGGGTTTCACTTTAGCGGTTTCCTGGGAGAACTAGGTTTGGGGTGCGAAGTGACCCAGTAGCATAAGCAGTGTGAGTGTCATCCTGTTGTTGTATCACAACCCCAGTGGTGGTTTAATTCAGCTGGAGACAGGAGGAGGACTGACTGTACAGGGTGACTGTACAGTGGTTTTTTGGTCGGTACTGGGGAGGACGATGGTACAGTCGGTACTGCATTTAATTTGTTATAATAAGGCCAGCGGGGCATGGTGTGGATTCCGGTATAGTTTGGGAGCTTGTGGCATGGTGGGCCTGAGTGGCCGTCAGAGGGACCCGGTGGCTCCTGCCACCAAGGATCAGGGGAGTGCGGTGCAGTAAGGTGGACTGGGTACGCTGGATGGTGCATATATGGGATGCTCAGAGTTTAAGTGATAGATGGAAAGGTTTTAATGGTTGGTTTGGCTTGCAAGTTGGGGGAACAAGCGTTGGGTGTGTGGGGGTCCAGGCCACACAAGGTGTCACGTGGCCTGTTCTGTGGCGGGAGTAGGTCTGGTCCAGAGGCGGTTTAACGGATAATGTTATTTGATTGGAGAGTCACTTGTAGGATATAGTGGCTCCGGTTACAAGGATCTTGCAGGCATGGGTCCTGCAAGGTGGGGGGTATTGATCCGTAGGTGATTCATACCTCATCTCCGGCCCGGTGTGTGTTGCGGCCAGGGATCATATTTTGGTGGTGGAAGGTGGTTTCTGGACCGGGCCTACCCAGGGTTACGTATTGTATTACGTACTGTATTATTATTATTATGGTATTACCTATTGTTAAATGTTGGGGACGCCCGTTGGACGGCGCGCCCTTGTGTTAGTGTGTAAACAATAGGCAATAAAGGGCTGCTGTGGCCATTTTTTACCAAGTCGCAAGCAGTGTCCGTGTATTATTGATACCGGGTAAGGGTAATTGGGAATAATATAGGAATCAACGACCGAAAAATCCCTCCTGGAAATGTCAAGAAAGCCATGGAACCCATAGGGTGTAGGGGCGACATGACAGCCCGGAGGGAAGGGAGTTGATGGGGTTAAACAGTGTTGGTTCGTTTAGCAATGAGGAAAGAAGGTGATTGGTTAGGGGGTGGAGTGTGGTGGAAGGAAAGGAGGGAGCTTTATGGTGTATATAATAGGAGGTGGGAGTCAATTAGCTCCTCTTGCATTTCCTGGATGACAGTTTCCCACCCACCCTCCCTACTATTGTGTATTGTTATTATTGGTGTGTTTATATGCATGTATAGTTATTCAATTTTTAGAGCCATTACAACAAAAAAAAAAAAAAAAAAAAAAGAGAAAAGAAAGGATTGGAGGAAGTGTCGTGTATAAAATAATAATAAAAAAAAAACGAAACAAAAGAGATTTCTATGTGGATTGTGATGTATATTGTCATTTGGGATTCTTGGAAGTGGGTGAATAAGATGGGGGTAATGTGGGAATATATGTATATGATGTGTATGATGTATATGTGTATGGTCAGCATAAATAATGGGGATTATGTCCTTTGTCACAGCAGCGGGGGTAGGTCTGGTTCAGAGGAGCTCTAATTGTTACTGGTGTTTGGATGGAGAGCCACTGGGGAAGGTACAGTGGCTCCGGTTACTGGTGACCTGCAGGTACAAGGTTGTCTGCAGGGAGGAGGTATTGCTCCGTTGGTGATCAATGCCTTATATAGGGGTCAGGGTTGTTGCCAAGGATTATATATTAAGGAGTTGATGGTTGCCAGGGAGTCACAGGTGGCTATAGTGCCCCAGGTGATAGGTAATTGAAAGTACGGGTGTTTTTGGTTTGGGTAAGGGTATTACTCCTTTGGTGACTTTTACCTCATTTAAATATGGGACCATTGTTATGGTCAGTGATCCATTTTGGTGAAATGGTAATCGCAGGAGGAGTCACTGGTTGGGGTCATGGTTCTGGATCCAAGTGCAGTGCAAGCACGTGGTTCTGCAAGGCATAGGGGTTTTGATCCGTAGGTGATTAATACCTCTTATCTCTGGGCTAGTTGCAGCCGGGGATGTTGTTGGATTAAACTCGCTAATGGGCTTTAAGGTTTTGAGGTCACAGTTACTGTCATGCACATGGGGGATTGATCCGTAGGTGATTGATGCCTCATATCTCTGGGCTGGAGGTTGCAGCCGGGGATAATATTGAGTTGGAGGTAAAGAGGAATGTAAGGTTTTGAGACACGGTTGATACTTGATGCTACTTGGGGGGGTTTTAATCCGTAGGTGATTAATGCCCCCATCTCTGGGTCGGTGTGTTGCGGCCAGGGATCGTGTTTCTGATGGTTGTGTGATTTGAAGGGTCACTAGTAGGATATAGTGGCTTTGGTTACAGGGATCTTGCAGGCATGGGGTCCTGCAAGGTTGGGGTATTGATCCGTAGGTGATTAATGCCTCGTATCTCTGGGTCGGTGTGTTGCGGTCAGGGATTGTGTTCTGGTGGTGGAGTATGGCTTCTGGACCGGACTTATGGCGGGGGTAGGTCTGGTCCAGAGGCGGTTTAACGGATAATGTTATTTGATTGGAGAGTCACTTGTAGGATATAGTGGCTCCGGTTACAAGGATCTTGCAGGCATGGGTCCTGCAAGGTGGGGGGTATTGATCCGTAGGTGATTCATACCTCATCTCCGGCCCGGTGTGTGTTGCGGCCAGGGATCATATTTTGGTGGTGGAAGGTGGTTTCTGGACCGGGCCTACCCAGGGTTACGTATTGTATTACGTACTGTATTATTATTATTATGGTATTACCTATTGTTAAATGTTGGGGACGCCCGTTGGACGGCGCCCCCTTGTGTTAGTGTGTAAACAATAGGCAATAAAGGGCTGCTGTGGCCATTTTTTACCAAGTCGCAAGCAGTGTCCGTGTATTATTGATACCAGGTAAGGGTAATTGGGAATAATATAGGAATCAACGACCGGAAAATCCCTCCTGGAAATGTCAAGCATCTACACTGATGCCCAAAATCTTTGTCAGTTGGATCCGGGCCCTGACAAAGTAGGGTTGGAACAGGATCCAGATCTTTGTCAACAGATTTTAACCCTCGGGGGTGGAGGTTATGATAATGATCATGAGACTCAGATACCTGAGGCGCACATGTACTGTACTGTGATGTCTGGTCAGGAAGAGGAGGAGGGTGACTTTCAGGGTGAGGAGTGGGACAACAGAGGATGATGATGAAGTTATAGATCCCACATGGTGTGAACCCAGAGGCATCCAGCTGAGTAGCTCAGCAGAAGACGTGGAGGAGAAGGAAGACAAGGTGCTTCCTGTACAGATATGGAGTGATGCAACCAGAACAACCATTGCATCCTCAGCCATAACTGATTGTGTCCAGAAGTGGTGACAGGTCTACATTTCGCAGGGGCAGCAAGGGTTGCCTAACCTAGGCCCTTTTTGCAACCAGAATCGATTACCCAACTCATGTTCTCTGCAAATTTTGTAAAAAATGACTCAGTAGAGGCAGAAATACAAATAATTTGTCTACTACATGCATGAACCGTCACATGACCAACCAACATGTGTTAGTCTGGGAATCTTGCTGTGCTAAAAAGCGGCATCCACAACCACCCAATACCCCATCAACCGCATATGATGCTTCTTCCTCCTTTGTCACCCTCCAAACCTCCTGTTCTCACCCAGGTGTCTGCCCGCAGAACATCCACTTGTTTACCAATCACAGTTAGGGCGGCGTTACACGAGACGATATATCGTGTGATCGCATGAGCGATCGCACCTGCCCCCGTCGTTTGTGCATCACGAGCAATTCATTGCCCATGTCGCACAAAGTCGTTAAACCCCCGTCACACGTACTTACCTCCCTAACGACGTCGCTGTGGGCGGCGAACATCCTCTTCCTGAAGGTAGAGGGACGTTCGGTGTCACAGCGACGTCACACAGCGAGCGCCCAATAGAATCGGAGGGGCGGAGATGAGCTGGACGTAACATCCCGCCCACCTCCTTCCTTCCTCATTGTCAGCGGGATGCAGGTAAGTTGTTCGTCATTCCCGCGGTGTCACACGCAGCGATGTGTGCTGCCACGGGAACGACGAACAACCGGCGCGCAGAAGGAGGAACGACATTATGGAAATGAACGACGTGAATAATACCTAAAATGTAACTTTTATTATTAATTCCTCTAAAAATAGGGAAGGGTTCACCTTGCCTATGCATAAAAACCAGAATGTTGCGAGAACCTCTACAGACCTGGGGAACTGGCGAATCCTATAACCACACAAATACACCTACAGTATGATTGGTGCTGGCAAATATAAGCAGTTTTAACCGAAAAAGTCAAAATAGCTGTTCAAATAGATCCCATTAAAAAATGGCGCTATTTCACTATAATGACTACACATCCACAGGTATGTGACTAGGATGCTTTACATTCGGTTTAAACAATACAACAAACCAGGGATTGAAAAAAGCCAAGTTGTTGACCTGGTTGTATCTAATAGGGAACAATCTCACCCAATTGCTGGTGTCTTGTCTCCCATCAGTGGTCAGTAAGTCCTCATATTCGGCGTATCCACAAAAGACCCTCATCAAACAGGTCCTGGACCCCTTATGAACGGACTAGCTGTCCTCTCCCAGAATCTCCTTCTCCCGACGCGTTTCCTGTACATCATTCATCAGGGGAGTCAAATGAGGAGATAACCTCTACTGGGTAAATCTAGAAAAATAGTGAGAAAATGGAGAAAATAAAGGGGAATATTCTTCTGATATAAATATAGTAGCCCCCAACAAACCTCATCCTATTAAAGAAGAAAAGAAATCAGCGACTTACCAAGCGGTGACAGCAACAATTCTTATAAGCTGTACACCGCTGTTCTGTCAAAATACTCTTAAATAGTCGCCGTTTCTCTGCCGGCGTCTGACGTCACATCCATGCCTGCACACACCACTTCTGCCCAGTTTGGTGGAGCGCATCAGTGGAACGCACAGCGTCCCACAGGAAATGAGGTCAGTTCACATCCGGCGCGCTCCCAACATCGCACTTGCGATGTGGGAGTAGGACGCAAAAGCGCCCGGCAGCCCGCCCCCTCAACCAGGTAGGACAGCCCATCGCGGTATATTTCACCGCGCATGCGCACAGTCCGTTATACGGACACTACAGAAGGTGGAGGAAAACAAAGATCTTATATAGTAACTTATGTTCATAAGATGGACGAAAACTGCCAATACCATATAATATGAACAGGTCACAAGGGTGCAATTCAAATAGAAGGGACATGAACCAGAATACAGATTAAAAGTAAAATCTCAGAAATTAATAAAACCAGAAATACCGGAGGACATCACAGATACAGAACACAATTGAGACCCCTAAAAAGAAGGTCAGCTAGAAGAGAGGTACTGGAGGGCAAAAAACAGTGGTTCAGGATCATAACGATCACAAAGAAATTTTGAGGTCTAGAAATACCAAAATATAAGAGACAAATAGGAAACACAAAGATAGAGCTGACCTTCTTTTTAGGGGTCTCAATTGTGTTCTGTATCTGTGATGTCCTCCGGTATTTCTGGTTTTATTAATTTCTGAGATTTTACTTTTAATCTGTATTCTGGTTCATATCCCTTCTATTTGAATTGCACCCTTGAGACCTGTTCATATTATATGGTATTGGCAGTTTTCGTCCATCTTATGAACATTAAGTTACTATATAAGATCTTTGTTTTCCTCCACCTTCTGTAGTGTCCGTATAACGGACTGTGCGCATGCGCGGTGAAATATACCGCGATGGGCTGTCCTACCTGGTTGAGGGGGCGGGCTGCCGGGCGCTTTTGCGTCCTACTCCCACATCGCAAGTGCGATGTTGGGAGCGCGCCGGATGTGAACTGACCTCATTTCCTGTGGGACGCTGTGCGTTCCACTGATGCGCTCCACCAAACTGGGCGGAAGTGGTGTGTGCAGGCATGGATGTGACGTCAGACGCCGGCAGAGAAACGGCGACTATTTAAGAGTATTTTGACAGAACAGCGGTGTACAGCTTATAAGAATTGTTGCTGTCACTGCTTGGTAAGTCGCTGATTTCTTTTCTTCTTTAATAGGATGAGGTTTGTTGGGGGCTACTATATTTATATCAGAAGAATATTCCCCTTTATTTTCTCCATTTTCTCACGATTTTTCTAGATTTACCCAGTAGAGGTTATCTCCTCATTTGACTCCCCTGATGAATGATGTACAGGAAACGCGTCGGGAGAAGGAGATTCTGGGAGAGGACAGCTAGTCCGTTCATAAGGGGTCCAGGACCTGTTTAATGAGGGTCTTTTGTGGATACGCCGAATATGAGGACTTACTGACCACTGATGGGAGACAAGACACCAGCAATTGGGTGAGATTGTTCCCTATTAGATACAACCAGGTCAACAACTTGGCTTTTTTGAATCCCTGGTTTGTTGTATTGTTTAAACCGAATGTAAAGCATCCTAGTCACATACCTGTAGATGTGTAGTCATTATAGTGAAATAGCGCCATTTTGTAATGGGATCTATTTGAACAGCTATTTTGACTTTTTCGGTTAAAACTGCTTATATTTGCCAGCACCAATCATACTGTAGGTGTATTTGTGTGGTTATAGGATTTGCCAGTTCCCCAGGTCTGTAGAGGTTCTCGCAACATTCTGGTTTTTATGCATAGGCAAGGAGAACCCTTCCCTATTTTTAGAGGAATTAATAATAAAAGTTACATTTTAGGTATTATTGCTGTAATTTCTGGTCCTTCTAATTATATATACCATACCAGTGGCTGCATTAAAATGAACGACGTGTCAACGAGCAATGATAAGGTGAGGATTTTTGCTCGTTAACAGTCATTCGGAGGTGTCACACGGTACGACATCTCTAACGATGCCGGATGTGCGTCACGAATTCGTGACCCCAAAGACATTTCGCATGATATATCATACCGTGTAACGCCACCCTTAGGGTGAGTGAGAGCCCATCAGTTGTTCTGGAAGTGGACATGCCTGTGGATTTTGACCAATCTCACAGACCGAGCACACCACATGTTTTGCAATACACCATAACATCTCTGCCTGCACCTCCCTCGTGTAAGGGGGTGTTTGAGCCCCTTCCCTCGGAGATGTTGATAATATTTTTGTTATGTATTGTTGCATGAAAATATGTCTATATAGCAATAAGGTATAGATCAGGGGTCTCAAACTCGGCTGGGTGTATCTATGGGCCGCACACAGAAAAAAAATAATTTGAGGGGCCGCATTCTTTTCAGGACAAAGTTACATTGGTAGTGGTACCATTTTTTCTTTCTATACACCCTTTGATCACTGTTTTTGAACATTTTTCATTTGTCTATTATAACAAATGTGTACCTTTTTTGTATATATAAATATATATATATATATATATATATATATATATATATAAAAAAATATATATATTTGTAAGTAATACAGTTTTACAATAAGCACCGCATAGTAATTTTGGCCAACATCTTGTAGTAATGTGCCCCATCCTGTTCCTCATTCTGTAAAAATGTGCGCATCCTTTGCCCCTTGTAGCAATGTGCTCCATGCAGGTCATCTTCTTGTATTAATGTTCCCCCATGCAGCTCCCCTTCTTGTATTAATATGCCTCCATGCAGCTCCCCTTCTTGTATTAATATGCCTAAATGTAGTAATGTGCCCCATGCAGGACTCCTTCTTGTAGTAATGTGCCCATCCTATTCCCACCTTGTAGCAATGTGCCCCATGCAGGACCCCTTCTTGTAGTAATGTGCCCCCATGCAGGTCTCGTACTGATAATAATGTGCCCCATGCAGGTCCCCTACTTGTGGTAATGTGCCCCATATGCAGGTCCCCTTCTTCTAGTAATGTGCTTCATGCATGTCTTTTTCTTGTAGTAATCACACGCACACACACACACACGCACACTCTATTGAGCCTCAGCAAGCAACACACACACACACACACACACACACACTCTATTGAGCCTCAGCTAGCAACAAACACACACTCTCTGCAGCCTCAGCTAACACACACACACCCTGTGCAGCCTCAGCTAACACACACACACACACACACACCCTGTGCAGCCTCAGATAGCAACACACACACACACATACACACGTACACACACCCTGTGCAGCCTCAGCTAGCAACACACACCCTGTTCAGCCTTAGCTAGCCACACACACACACACACACACACACACCCTGTGCAGCCTCAGCTGACACAAACACACACACCCTGTGCAGCCTCAGCTAACACACACACACACCCTGTGCAGCCTCAGCTAACACACACACACACCTTGTCCAGCCTCAGCTAACACACACACACACACACACACACGCTGTGCAGCCTCAGCTAACACACACACACACCCTGTGCAGCCTCAGCTAACACACACACCCTGTGCAGCCTCAGCTAACACACACATACCCTGTGCAGCCTCAGCTAACACACACACACACACCTTGTGCAGCCTCAGCTAACACACACACACACCTTGTCCAGCCTCAGCTAACACACACACGCTGTGCAGCCTCAGCTAACACACACACACACGCTGTGCAGCCTCAGCTAACACACACACACACCCTGTGCAGCCTCAGCTAACACACACACCCTGTGCAGCCTCAGCTAACACACACATACCCTGTGCAGCCTCAGCTAACACACACACACACACACCCTGTGCAGCCTCAGCTAGCAACACACACACACATACACACACCCTGTGCAGCCTCAGCTAGCAACACACACTGTTCAGCCTTAGCTAGCAACACACACACACCCTGTGCAGCCTCAGCTAACACACACCCTGTGCAGCCTCAGCTAACACACACCCTGTGCAGCCTCAGCTAACACACACACACACACCCTGTGCAGCCTCAGCTAAAACACACACACACCCTGTGCAGCCTCAGCTAACACACACATACACCCTTTGCAGCCTCAGCTAACACACACACCCTGTGCAGCCTCAGCTAACACACACACACAAACACACACTCTATTGAGCCTCAGCTAGGAACAAACACACACTCTCTGCAGCCTCAGCTAACAAACACACACCCTGTGCAGCCTCAGCTAAAACACACACACACCCTGTGCAGCCTCAGCTAGCAACACACACACACACACACACACACGTACACACACCCTGTGCAGCCTCAGCTAGCAACACACCAACTGTTCAGCCTTAGCTAGCAACACACACACACACACACCCTGTGCAGCCTCAGCTAACACACACACACCCTGTGCAGCCTCAGCTAACACACACGCACACCCTGTGCAGCCTCAGCTAACACACACACACACCCTGTGCAGCCTCAGCTAATACACACACACACACACACACTCTGTCCAGCCTCAGCTAACACACACACACACACACACACACCCTGTGCAGCCTCAGCTAACACACACACACACCCTGTGCAGCCTCAGCTAACACACACACACACCCTGTGCAGCCTCAGCTAACACACACACACACAC
This sequence comes from Anomaloglossus baeobatrachus, assembly GCF_048569485.1. Taxonomy (NCBI): domain Eukaryota; kingdom Metazoa; phylum Chordata; class Amphibia; order Anura; family Aromobatidae; genus Anomaloglossus; species Anomaloglossus baeobatrachus. The sequence goes on along the minus strand of NC_134357.1, from coordinate 405,620,653 downwards.
ACCCTGTCCAGCCTCAGCTAACACACACACACACACACACACACACACACACACGCTGTGCAGCCTCAGCTAACACACACACACACCCTGTGCAGCCTCAGCTAACACACACACCCTGTGCAGCCTCAGCTAACACACACATACCCTGTGCAGCCTCAGCTAACACACACACACACACACACACACACCTTGTGCAGCCTCAGCTAACACACACACACACACCCTGTGCAGCCTCAGCTAGCAACACACACTGTTCAGCCTTAGCTAGCAACACACACACACACACACCCTGTGCAGCCTCAGCTAACAAACACCCTGTGCAGCCTCAGCTAACACACACACACACACGCTGTGCAGCCTCAGCTAACACACACACACACACACCCTGTGCAGCCTCAGCTAACACACACACCCTGTGCAGCCTCAGCTAACACACACATACCCTGTGCAGCCTTTGCTAATACACACACACACACACCTTGTGCAGCCTCAGCTAACACACACACACCCTGTGCAGCCTCAGCTAACACACACACACACACACACCCTGTGCAGCCTCCGCTAACACACACACAGACACACACACACACACCCTGTGCAGCCTCAGCTAAAACACACACACCATGTGCAGCCTCAGCTAACACACACATGCACCCTTTGCAGCCTCAGCTAACACACACCTTGTGCAGCCTCAGCTAAAACACATACACCCTTTGCAGCCTCAGCTAACACACACACCTTGTGCAGCCTCAGCTAACACACACACACACACACTCTGTGCAGCCTCAGCTAACACACACACCCTGTGCAGCCTCAGCTAACACATACATACCCTGTGCAGCCTCAGCTAACACACACACACACACCCTGTACAGCCTCAGCTAACACACACACACCCTGTGCAGCCTCAGCTAACACAGACCCACACCCTGTGCAGCCTCAGCTAACACACACACACACACCCTGTGCAGCCTCAGCTAACACACACACACACACCCTGTGCAGCCTCAGCTAACACACACACACCCTGTGCGGCCTCAGCTAACACACACACACACACACACCCTGTGCAGCCTCAGCTAACACACACACACCCTGTGCAGCCTCAGCTAACACACACACCCTTTGCAGCCTCAGCTAACACACACAGACACATACACACACACACACACACACACACACCCTGTGCAGCCTCAGCTAACACACACACACCCTGTGCAGCCTCAGCTAACACACACACACACACACAAACACACACACATGCACACACCCTGTGCAACCTCAGCTAACACACACACACACAACCTGTGCAGCCTCAGCTAACACACACAGACACACCCTGTGCAGCCTCAGCTAACACACACACACACCCTGTGCAACCTCAGCTAACACACATCCTGTGCAGCCTCAGCTAACAAACCCTCACAACACACTTCCTGTGCAGCCTCAGCTAACACACACACACACACACATACATACACACACCCTGTGCAGCCTCAGCTAGCACACACACACACACACACACACACACACCCTGTGCAGCCTCAGCTAACACACACACACACCCTGTGCAGCCTCAGCTAACACACACACACACAAACACACACACATGCACACACCCTGTGCAACCTCAGCTAACACACACACACACAACCTGTGCAGCCTCAGCTAACACACACAGACACACCCTGTGCAGCCTCAGCTAACACACACACACTGTGCAGCCTCAGCTAACACACATCCTGTGCAGCCTCAGCTAACACACCCTCACACACACACTTCCTGTGCAGCCTCAGCTAACACACACACACACACACACATACACACACACATACACACACCCTGTGCAGCCTCAGCTAGCACACACACACACACACACACCCTGTGCAGCCTCAGCTAATACACACACACACCCTGTCCAGCCTCAGCTCACACACACACACACCCTGTGCAGCTTCAGCTAACACACACCCTGTGCAGCCTCAGCTAACACACACATACCCTGTGCAGCCTCAGCTAACACACACACACACACACACCCTGTGCAGCCTCAGCTATCACTCACACACACACCCTGTGCAGCCTCAGCTAACACACACACACACACACACCCTGTGCAGCCTCAGCTAACACACACACACACACACACCCTGTGCAGCCTCAGCTAACACACACACACTGTTCAGCCTTAGCTAGCAACACACACACACACACCCTGTGCAGCCTCAGCTAACAAACACCCTGTGCAGCCTCAGCTAACACACACACACACACGCTGTGCAGCCTCAGCTAACACACACACACCCTGTGCAGCCTCAGCTAACACACACACCCTGTGCAGCCTCAGCTAACACACACATACCCTGTGCAGCCTTTGCTAATACACACACACACACACCTTGTGCAGCCTCAGCTAACACACACACACACCCTGTGCAGCCTCAGCTAACACACACACACACACCCTGTGCAGCCTCCGCTAACACACACACAGACACACACACACACACCCTGTGCAGCCTCAGCTAAAACACACACATGCACCCTTTGCAGCCTCAGCTAACACACACACACACACACCCTGTGCAGCCTCAGCTAACACACACACACACACCCTGTGCAGCCTCAGCTAACACACACACAGACACACACACACACACCCTGTGCAGCCTCAGCTAAAACACACACACCATGTGCAGCCTCAGCTAACACACACACACACACCCTGTGCAGCCTCAGCTATCACACACACACACACACCCTGTGCAGCCTCAGCTAACACACACACACACACACACACACACCCTGTGCAGCCTCAGCTAACACACACACACACACACCCTGTGCAGCCTCAGCTAACACACACACACACTGTTCAGCCTTAGCTAGCAACACACACACACACACACACACACCCTGTGCAGCCTCAGCTAACAAACACCCTGTGCAGCCTCAGCTAACACACACACACACACGCTGTGCAGCCTCAGCTAACACACACACACACCCTGTGCAGCCTCAGCTAACACACACACCCTGTGCAGCCTCAGCTAACACACACAGACACATACACACACACACACACACACACACACCCTGTGCAGCCTCAGCTAACACACACACACCCTGTGCAGCCTCAGCTAACACACACACACACACACAAACACACACACATGCACACACCCTGTGCAACCTCAGCTAACACACACACACACAACCTGTGCAGCCTCAGCTAACACACACAGACACACCCTGTGCAGCCTCAGCTAACACACACACACACCCTGTGCAACCTCAGCTAACACACATCCTGTGCAGCCTCAGCTAACAAACCCTCACAACACACTTCCTGTGCAGCCTCAGCTAACACACACACACACACACATACATACACACACCCTGTGCAGCCTCAGCTAGCACACACACACACACACACACACACACACACCCTGTGCAGCCTCAGCTAACACACACACACACCCTGTGCAGCCTCAGCTAACACACACACACACAAACACACACACATGCACACACCCTGTGCAACCTCAGCTAACACACACACACACAACCTGTGCAGCCTCAGCTAACACACACAGACACACCCTGTGCAGCCTCAGCTAACACACACACACTGTGCAGCCTCAGCTAACACACATCCTGTGCAGCCTCAGCTAACACACCCTCACACACACACTTCCTGTGCAGCCTCAGCTAACACACACACACACACACACATACACACACACATACACACACCCTGTGCAGCCTCAGCTAGCACACACACACACACACACACCCTGTGCAGCCTCAGCTAATACACACACACACCCTGTCCAGCCTCAGCTCACACACACACACACCCTGTGCAGCTTCAGCTAACACACACCCTGTGCAGCCTCAGCTAACACACACATACCCTGTGCAGCCTCAGCTAACACACACACACACACACACCCTGTGCAGCCTCAGCTATCACTCACACACACACCCTGTGCAGCCTCAGCTAACACACACACACACACACACCCTGTGCAGCCTCAGCTAACACACACACACACACACACCCTGTGCAGCCTCAGCTAACACACACACACTGTTCAGCCTTAGCTAGCAACACACACACACACACCCTGTGCAGCCTCAGCTAACAAACACCCTGTGCAGCCTCAGCTAACACACACACACACACGCTGTGCAGCCTCAGCTAACACACACACACCCTGTGCAGCCTCAGCTAACACACACACCCTGTGCAGCCTCAGCTAACACACACATACCCTGTGCAGCCTTTGCTAATACACACACACACACACCTTGTGCAGCCTCAGCTAACACACACACACACCCTGTGCAGCCTCAGCTAACACACACACACACACCCTGTGCAGCCTCCGCTAACACACACACAGACACACACACACACACCCTGTGCAGCCTCAGCTAAAACACACACATGCACCCTTTGCAGCCTCAGCTAACACACACACACACACACCCTGTGCAGCCTCAGCTAACACACACACACACACCCTGTGCAGCCTCAGCTAACACACACACAGACACACACACACACACCCTGTGCAGCCTCAGCTAAAACACACACACCATGTGCAGCCTCAGCTAACACACACACACACACCCTGTGCAGCCTCAGCTATCACACACACACACACACCCTGTGCAGCCTCAGCTAACACACACACACACACACACACACACCCTGTGCAGCCTCAGCTAACACACACACACACACACCCTGTGCAGCCTCAGCTAACACACACACACTGTTCAGCCTTAGCTAGCAACACACACACACACACACACACACCCTGTGCAGCCTCAGCTAACAAACACCCTGTGCAGCCTCAGCTAACACACACACACACACGCTGTGCAGCCTCAGCTAACACACACACACACCCTGTGCAGCCTCAGCTAACACACACACCCTGTGCAGCCTCAGCTAACACACACATACCCTGTGCAGCCTCAGCTAAAACACACACATGCACCCTTTGCAGCCTCAGCTAACACACACACACACACACCCTGTGCAGCCTCAGCTAACACACACACACACACCCTGTGCAGCCTCAGCTAACACACACACAGACACACACACACACACCCTGTGCAGCCTCAGCTAAAACACACACACCATGTGCAGCCTCAGCTAACACACACACACACACCCTGTGCAGCCTCAGCTATCACACACACACACACACCCTGTGCAGCCTCAGCTAACACACACACACACACACACACACACCCTGTGCAGCCTCAGCTAACACACACACACACACACCCTGTGCAGCCTCAGCTAACACACACACACACTGTTCAGCCTTAGCTAGCAACACACACACACACACACACACACCCTGTGCAGCCTCAGCTAACAAACACCCTGTGCAGCCTCAGCTAACACACACACACACACGCTGTGCAGCCTCAGCTAACACACACACACACCCTGTGCAGCCTCAGCTAACACACACACCCTGTGCAGCCTCAGCTAACACACACAGACACATACACACACACACACACACACACACACCCTGTGCAGCCTCAGCTAACACACACACACCCTGTGCAGCCTCAGCTAACACACACACACACACACAAACACACACACATGCACACACCCTGTGCAACCTCAGCTAACACACACACACACAACCTGTGCAGCCTCAGCTAACACACACAGACACACCCTGTGCAGCCTCAGCTAACACACACACACACCCTGTGCAACCTCAGCTAACACACATCCTGTGCAGCCTCAGCTAACAAACCCTCACAACACACTTCCTGTGCAGCCTCAGCTAACACACACACACACACACATACATACACACACCCTGTGCAGCCTCAGCTAGCACACACACACACACACACACACACACACACCCTGTGCAGCCTCAGCTAACACACACACACACCCTGTGCAGCCTCAGCTAACACACACACACACAAACACACACACATGCACACACCCTGTGCAACCTCAGCTAACACACACACACACAACCTGTGCAGCCTCA